>NC_141611.1:30511388-30811388 GCF_047967505.1 Dipteris shenzhenensis
AATCCTGCATATAGAACACAAGGGTAAAATCTGTCTTGACTCAGCTCATATCCAAGACAATCCCAGGTTTCACTTATCAATCATATCCATTAAGTTCTAAAGGGAAGTCAAAAAAATTTTAGGGGAATCCATAGTTCACAGCTTCGCTCCCATATTTCTTCAAGGTGTAAGAAATTCTAGGTAGGATATGTCCCAATTAGTCCATATCCCATGGCCCTAGATGAGCCTTAGATATCAACTTTGAAAAAATACAACAAAAATATGAAGTGTATGTTATTAATATTCTCTCAAAGGGATTTTTATCCCATAAGTGAAAAAAACATCTTTAATTTCTCCGAGGTCTTTGCCAATAACTCTTTGGAGCATCTCCATATATTACTAAAAATAAGCAATAGAAGGTATATATAGAGACTTATCACAAAAGGAGGAACTTATAAATTATTAAAGCATAGTTAGGGGGAAACATCTTATAAAGGGACCATTTTTAAGAAAATCTAAAGGTATCCGACCACATAGAGACATCTCAATGCCCCTTCTTTTAAAATTGGCAAATAGCCCAAGGTCTCTCCCTTTCTCTTATATTATATATAAGAATCTAATAAGACTTCAATGGCAATTTCCTCTTCAATCAAAGTTTGAGAAATGCATATATAAGTGTGGGTGCTCAAGTGGGATGTCCAAAATCATAGAAAAATGTAAAAATTTCCTTCATGGGAAAAATCATTAAATTGCATCTCTTATATTGTCGAAGTTTCTAACAGCATGCAAAGCTGCAAACAGTAAGAAGCCAAGAGTGTAGCATGTGAAGCTGCAAACAATGAGAAGCCAAGAGGTTTTTTACGTTCATACGTCCATGAGTTCAAGAGTTCAAAAGTCCTACGAGTAAGCTAGGGAAGTCGTAAGGAGTTTCCAAAAAGATATCACCAGGGAACTCTACAAATAACACCTCTCCTCATGAGCCAATCGTAGGGAAACAATGCGCACAAGTTTCAAACTACCCCTCCTGAGCCATCTACCATTTTTCACTGCCCGTCAAACCCAGTGTAAGAGCAAGAGGCAGCTACATCCAAACTAGGAGCCTCTTCAATGGAGGCCTTCACTCAAACCTGTATTGCAATGATCAAGAGTATGCAATAGAGAGCTAATTAGAACTTACAACCAAGAAGTAGAAAAAGGCAATGTTGATGTGGTTCAGGCATTGAATGTTAGGTGCATACGGGGTGCTTAGAAGGAGCCAATGTGACCATCATGGGCTCCTCCTTTTTATGAGAAGGTTTGGCCTAAGCCACTAGCCAGGCACATGAGAAAGTCTCCTCCTCTTGAGGCTTCCTATGTGAAGGTATTGGCAGAGTTGAGCCATGCGCAAAGCATACACAATGTTCAAAGGTATCCATTATTTTTCTAGTCAGTGTAACAGACATGCTCAACCCATGTACGTTAAAAGATGGCTGCGATAGAGATGGATGGGAATAATATGCATGACCAGTTGGCACGGAACAATTCACATCTTGGCGAGCCAGTAGGGTTCTCTGTCGATGACTGCTAGAATGAAATTCAGATAGAAAAGCATTGCTTCCCTAGCTCCTCTTTCACAACTCAAAATTTATTTGCATGCAACTAATCTAAGAGAAAATGAACGTAGAGAGCATTGAGAAGATTGAGAGAACACTAAAAAATAATGGACGTTTATTCATATAGAAGTATCATCGTCTTCAACCCGAACTCCCAGATCAGCCAGTTGATGAATAATAATGCGCATGCAGTTAAGGTGTTCTCCCAGAGAGACTCCTTCTTTCATTCTTAGGCTAAACAATTCTTGCTTCAACAAGTCTTTTGAATTTTTCAAACGTGCTCCAAACAAAGTCTCAATTGCAACCCGATTCTCATGAACAGATATCAAAAAATCGAGGTGATGATTGTACCGTGGACCGAGAGCACGTCCCAGTATTCCAAGAGCCTTCTCATGTCTGCTCTCCCAGCTCGGCTGACCATCTTGCATGGATTTTCCAGCACTGTACTGCTTCTCTGAGCCAGCGACACTTGACAATCCCCCATAGACCTTTCTCCATCAGATATAACCGCAAGCTCAATGCCATGTCGCGAAGTTTACTCCTGTAAACACAAGAAGTTTTGCTGCCGCTGCTGATTCGGACTTCGACTCCATAATTTTGTTGATGAGCTCTGAGGATAATCAACATGCTATGAATCTCCACTTCCTCACAACAAAACTCATGGACACCTACCTCGCTCTAATACCAAATGAAGATGCTTGCATGCAACTAATCAAGGAGAAAATGAACGTAGAGAGCATTGAGAAGATTGAGAGAACATTGAAAAATAACAGACGTTTATTCATGTAGAAGAAGAGACTACATCTTGACAAGATCGAATACACACAGCATCGAGCCATCACACTGAAAAAGAAGACAAACTCAAGGGACTCGGTGGAGCAAGTAGCTCCGATCATCACGGCACATATCTGCACAAAGTTGGCCTCCAAATCTATCATGACCACAGCAAAAGACCATGGGCTTCCAATTGAGCCGTCTTCAAGCATATTCGCCATGCATAGTGCCACTTGGCATTTTACTCACCAACCCCTCTTAGGATAAACCTAACTAATGTGGGACTCTAACTTGAGGCTTGTTTCCAACAGTTTTCATCGAGAAAAATCATCCATTCCTCTCAAGGGGTTGTAGGAGATGACTATCGAGTGTTCCAACTCGAGTCCATAGTTCACATAAAGCATCTTAGTCCAAATTTCTCAGTGCAAAGGCAGTCCTACCTCATGACTAACACACCCACACTCCTAAAATGCGGCATTGACAGAAGTATTCTAATCTCAGTAAAGTAACTAGAGACTGAGTGCTCCAACAAAAGAAATGTTGCAACAACACGTATTCGCGTATGGAAATAGATTCCTCACAATGCCGAGTAAGAACTTATATGCCAACTTGATTAGCGTTGGCTCTCCCAAAAGCCGCATGTTAAGGCGTCCAGCATACTCTAAGTTTGAGAAATACAACAAAGTGAAACATTACATTTAAACAGTGAATGGTGAAAGTCATAGCAGAAGGAAAGGTCTTCGAAACCTAGGTTTCCTGGGATGGTCTTCACCAACTCCACGTTTGGCCATGAACTCTATCTTATCAAAATGCTTTGGTCTGCAAGAGGCACTCGGTGGCGCTAGTGATTATCCAATGGAGCTACTTATGGAGGCCAGCTGAAGATTAGAGTATGGGCTACCCCTGGGCGTATATCTTGCCCTCAACTTTTAGCTTGAAGAGGTAGCCAATCTCCCCGACTTAGGGAGCTCCTGAGTAAAACAGAGGCTCACGAAAGATCCTACTCGCAACACCGAGTATATGGAAAGGAAAATGCAATATGAAGAACGTAACTGGTCTCCTGGTGCTCATGCAAACCGCACAACTAGCAAAGGGAAGATTGAAGCGGGAAGCTACGAGCATATTGAATGTATTGGGGTGCTTTTAGGAGACAACGGGGTGCAGTGCCAAGTTCTAATGGAGCGTCCAAGCGAAGTAGCTCCATCACCAACCTCTCAAAGGATCGACAGATGCTTAAGGGAACAAAGAAAGTCTGAGAGTCACAAAGGATGCATTAATTATTCGCTTCCGCCAAAAGAATGGGCTCGAAGGTCTTGCCTTGGCCTTTCTGGTCTGTAATAAAAGGGACTCAAACCTGGCTAGAATGTTGCTTTAGCTCCGCATGTCCTCGTGAGCTCCTTGATTTATAAGCAGGGGTGTTCCTCGAGCTATGTGGAGACTTTGTGGCTTTGAAGTTCGTGTCTCCCTCCTCCTCCTCGACTGTGAGTGTGAGTGTGAGAGCCAACATTACTGAGTAGAAACAATAGTGAGAAGAGACTAGAAAACGAGACTGTCTCTCGAAGTAATGCGCTCCCTTTTCCCACTCGAAAAAGTGGTCCCAAAGGGCATCCAAGGTACATTGTCCCAATTGGGCACTAAAGCAATAGTATCTTCTCTATGTGTAATGAGACATGCACTAAAGCTTGTTGGTGGCCATCCCATTCATCAATGTATAACCTCTATAGTATGTGGATAAACAATAAAAACTAAAAATTACAAATTAAAAATTACCAATGGAGAGAGGTCCATGGTCACATATTCCACTCCATATCTTCATATATATATCGTCTAGGATATTATCCATAGCTTAATAGTCCACTTCATTCACCATGGTCCCCAAGGGGATGGAGGTGTGTGTGCGTGTGGCCCATGTATAGTCATGTGACTACTAGTAGCACATTAGATGAACTTAGTGGTCCTTGCACACCTTAGGATCACAAGGGTCCCCAAGGTGTCTGTACATATAAATTTAAATATAATTATAAAAGTAATATATATATATATATATATCTATCTATCTATCTATAGTTTTATATATAAATATACATATGTTAAAAAATATTTATGAATATGTATATATATATATACTCTCTCTCTCTCTAAATATTTATAAATATGTATATATATAAATATATTTACTCTCTCTCTCTCTCCTCTCTCTACTTTGTCTCGTCCAGGCTCCGAGACTCGAGTTATCCCTCTCTCTCTTCTATCTCTCTGCGCGTGTTAGTGGGTTGTTAGCAGGTGGACAGTGTGTGTCAGACTGCCACTGTGCAACATTGCCTACGGACGCGACACGTTGTTGTTCGGCCTTGGCTACTCTTGTGGCGGCTCTTCTAGTCATGTGGCGGCCACGTGGCGATCGTATGAGCATTGATTTGGCACTTGGCTATTCAGTGGGCTCATGGTGTGACATGTGGTGGGTGACTGCGAGTAACTCTAGCTCTTCCTAACCTCACTACCAAACCTCCAAGGCGGCTGATCCAATGGCCACCCCATGCCATCTCGAATCCCAAGCCATCCCGCTCCATCCCAAGCCTCTTGAATCCCTTCGGAAGCACCCTGAAGCTCCCTGAGGCTGCCTCGAGCCTATGCGAGCCTCCCTCGAGCCACCCTTGCCTATTAGATAGTATAGTCGTCGAGACACGTGCACACTACCGTAAGCGTGTTAGTTGGCTTCAGGACACATGGCGGGTAAACTACTTCTATGCGGGTGCGGTCTTGGGGTGCCACATGTCGATCGTGCAAGCCCTGAATGATTGTGCATCTGACTCCACTCCTCAGTGTGTGTCAGCACTACACCTCATAATCTACACCGCGTGTAGCGCATCTCCCAAGCCGGCTGATCGAATAGTTGTCCTCTCTTCCCCCTTGATCTAATGACGCACAATGTCTCTTCCCTCCCGAAGCTCCTCGAGGCTACCTCAAGCCTTTGCGAGCCTCCCCCGAGCCACCCTTGCCTATTAGATAGTATATAGATATTTACTTAGATAAACACACACATACAATTGTTTAAATATAAATTTAAAAAAAAAATATCTATATATTAACATACATATTTTTGTTTATATATATATATATATATATATAATAATCTCTCCCGCTCTCTCCCTCACTCTCTCTCTACTCTCTACTGCTCCCTCATCTTTATCTGAGCAGATCTCTGCTGCTCCCTCACCGCCTGCAGCCCCTCCCTTGCCTATAGCTCCTTTGCCTACTACCTCCTCCGCCCCTCTACTCTTGCTCCTCCCTGTTGCCCCTCCACTCCTTTGCTCCTCCCTGACTGTAGCTCCGCCTGCATCCCCTCCTAATCTCAAGATCATGTGTTCATTGGCACGATTGAGGCCTCAATTCTAGGTTGAGTCTACCTTGACGTGCGGTCAAGGGGCAACAGCCCCTTGTGGCTTATTTCAATGCAAAATGGGGTTTATTTCAATCTCAGGGGGGTCACTATGTATAAACCCTCTATATCACGTGCATTCAAGGCCTATATTTAAAATCCCTTATCTGTAAATTTTTTCATTAATAAAATGTACCCCTTTTCTATACAAATCTGTAAATTTTTTCCAAAACTATTTTAAATAGTCCCTTATGTATATTTATTTCTGTAAATTTTAGAACTAAAAAATATCCCATGTGCTTTTTCCTGATTTTTGGGTTCCCAGAGCTATCCCTACGGCCATGGGGATAGAGCTATGGCAACAACCGGTGGGATAGCAAGTCGGTTGGATAGAGTTAAAGCAACGATCGGTGGGATAGGGCTATGGCAATGGCCGGCGGGATATAGTTAAAGCAACGGTTGGCGGGATAGAGCTATGGCAACGATCGGCGGGATAGCAAGTCGGTAGGATAGAGTTAAGGAAATGGCCGACGGGATAGCAAGTCGGCGGGATAGAACTATGGCAACGACTCGTGGGGATAGGGTGAAAGTAACGATCGGCAAGATAGCCTTATGGCATCGAGTCAAGGCAAGTTTGATTGACGGGATAGCTGACTGACAATAATTAATTAGGGTGGCAGGTTAGGTACTGACATGTGTCAGGTCGATGGGATAGAGTTAAGGCAACGACTGACGGGATAGCAAGTCGACGGGATAGCGCTAAGGCGATGGGTCAATGCAAGTTTGACCAGTGGGATACAGTTATGGCACCGGGTCAATGCAAGTTTGACTGATGGGATAGAGCTATGGCGATAGTTCGACGCAAGTTTGGCTGGTAGAATACAGTTATGGCACCGATCGGCGGGTCAACCAGGGGATAAGGATAACCCCCTTATCTGCTACGTGTTGCTTGTTTGGAGGATGAAATCTTTGAATATGCTGATGAAATCTTCAAAAGATTCTGTCTTGGAGAGGATTTCTATCGTTGCAGTTGTTGGATCCGTGGATGTGAAGTTGCAAGTGCTGGTCATCATGGAGGCTCTACTGTGTGTCGTTGGCTTAAGGCAATGGAGCTTTGCATGTAGTTGGGAGGTGCCAGTAGCCTTCCCAGTTTGGATCTGAACATGCTTGTTGTGAGCCTTGGCAGAAAGTCGTTACTTCTAGTGTCGAGGGAGCCCATGAGCTCCTAAACCAATTTGCAGGCTGAGGCTCTTGACAGTTGTACGGGTCGTTGCAGAGGAGCGTGGGCTATGGAGCGCTGCTTCATGAGCTATAGGTGAAGATGAAAGACTCTCTCTCTAACTTTCTCCAGAGTCCGCTTGCTTCATGAGCTATAGGACGAGAGACTTTTTGACTTTCTCCACAATCAAAGCTTGCAAATGCTCTTCCAAGCACAATGGAATACTATCTAGACTTCCCTACTACAGCAGCTGCTATTGCGAGCCTGGCTCTCTCCAACGACGGGTTGAAGAACCCACTGGAGCTGTTTGTGCTAGAGGATGTCGTCTTGCCAGATTATGACACTGCTAGCTTGGAGCTATAATAGCATGGCAAGCTTGAAAGGGTCCTCCCAGGTGTCTTCTCACGTTTCTTCTCCCCCCTCACCCTTTTTGAGTTGGAGGATGATGCATGGGATCTGCTCTATTTGGCCGCCGGTGAGGTCGTGGGATTAAAAAATTAGCAACGAAGGAAAGGCTTTGTCAACAACCCCGTTGCCTAAAGGTGTTGAAGCCGTGTCCTTTGTTGTGGGAACCTTCAATAGCTGGTTTGTTGGAGCAATGGAGGAGCCTATGCATTCTGTGACTATTGGAGAGATGGAGGCGTGGTTGCTGGCGATGAAGGGAGGAGTTGGAGGTGCATAAGTCACAAGAAAGGTGCCTCTACAACCAGCCTATAGCGCACCAAGGCCGTCATGGAGTAGGGTAGCTGAACGTTGCATGCACTTAGTCATTGTAGGTGCCACCATGCAGGCCTTGAGTCCTGCTGAGTTGTTGGCTAGTCTCCTGGCTATTGTAGAGTAGTCAATGATGTGTTAGAAGACTAAGTTGGAGCTGGAGGTTGGCAAGGTTCTCAGAGTTGCTCCCAGGAAGAAGATCTCACTGGTGAAGTGGATACCATAACAGAAGAACTCTCTCTTCCTATATAAATCAGAGCTTTCTAAGCTCTATACCTCACAAATCACTCATGAATCTCATGAAATGTATGATCTCTCCCTATATCTCTCTCGCAGAACTAGATCTCTCACCAAATAATGAACACTCTATCTCTCTTGAAATGAATAGACCAATGAACTAAAATTCTATTGAGCAAATGGAAATTCTCTCAGCGGAAGAGAATCCTCACGATCACTCAAGAACACTCTCCATCACTCTCACTCTGTCAACAACCGCAATGCCTTAGGGGAAGGCAATGGAGCTCTGATACCATCACAAAATATGAAGAGAGGAGAGGAGAAGAGTGGATATGAGGAGACAGGGCACATCTAGAGAGCACACCACAAATGATTAACTGTACACTAGATTTAGTTGAAAATGTAGAATATATACAAACCCATTTAGGGTTAGGATTAGGGTTAGGGCATCTAACCCTTTCCTTTATAGTACTCTATCAGGTTAGTGCTATGCACATGTAATCACATGATGTTGACCGTGATCTCTCAACACCACATTTACTGTTTTACTAGCTAACTGCTAATCTGAAGCTATCAAAAACAGTAATGTTGAGAGAGCAACTTCACTTTTAACCATTTCAGATTTTGTCCAAGTAGCTATGCTTGCTCTTTTTTCCAAAGAAGCACTCACCACACTAAGCATCTACAAGCATATATGCTTTGTTATTTTATCCGAAACATATCTTAATGGTCTCCACCAAATGACCAACATCGGTTTTTTTGTTGTTTTCTTCTGAGCCACCGTATGCTCTAGTGCCTCATAGGATAACTTCCTTGTTTCATATGATTCACAAACATCCACAATATAGGAAGGTTGACTCCTCACAAAACACAATACAAGTATTTAATCCCTTTACCTATTAATAACTATAGGTCTCTTGCCCTTTAGTGTTTGTGTCTTGCCACAATCCTTGGTTGCACAAGGAAATACATTTTCCTTGGAGCACTAATTTGTATAACTCCAAGAACTAGCGTGGTGGTTGTCATAGATCTCCTTCTATTTGCCAGCATGGTGGCCGTCATAGATCTCCTCCTATAATACGTAAAAATAGGTAACGGAGCCATAACTCCAAGAACCAGCATGGTGGTCACTCCAAGCCAACCTCGAATTTTCATGATCTGCATGGCGCACTGCCCGGTGAAATAGGTGGCAAAGCTACTACAAAAGGCTGGGTGATGACAGATGGTCAGAGGCCAGAGACTGCGCTACGGTGGAATGATAGATTGCGTGTCATCATGCTAAGAACTAGCACGGTGTTCTCTCCAAGATAATCTTAAATTTTCATGATCTGCATGGGTGCGCTACCCAGTGATAGTTGGCCATGTGTCGAGCTTTGCGATGTTCAAAATAAATAGATTCCGTCTCATTATTATGCCAATGCAGCATCATGATGTTGGGAAATTTTTAGCGAGAGTGCGGGTCAACGCAAAATTCAAATCTCAGCCAAGAGCGCATCGCGTCGTGGCCCCAAAATGGCCCCGAAAATAGTTCCACGATTGGCTACACCCAAGTAAGCATTGACCCTTATGATATATGTCATGGAAATATCTCTACAATACCGCTTACCGGGATCATGGACCGGTCTCGGGATACCACAGCAGCAAATGCACCAATGGAGGACTTATTTACTACAGATATGGATATGAAAGATGGGTTTGAGGAGTGAATGATGTAACATGTGTGCAAGACGATGCTTTGGAGATGGTCTTCTTAGGCGCAGATGGGAGTTCTAAGCCTGTAAAGATCAGCACATTACTAGAAGAGGAATTTAGAATGGAGTTGGTGGCATTGCTGACCGAGTTTGCGGATGTGTTTGCTTGGGACTATTCCTATAGCCGGGGATGCACCCAAAATTTTACCGGTGCCATGTTAATCTGAAGAAGGATGCCATGCACACCAAAATGCATCATTATCACATGAATCTGCATGTGGCTAAGCAGGTCAAGATAGAACTGGAGCGGCTACTATAGGTGGGATGCATTGCACTGATTGAGGACCTGTTACATTGGATTTCTCCAATTGTGATTGTGCCCAAGAAGAAAAAGAAGTTGCGGTTATGTGTCGACTACCATCATACTGAACGCCGCTATAGTACCAGATCCATTTCCACTTTAGTACATGGATTCTATGCTAGATGAAGTGGAAGGGGATGAGGTCTACTCATTTCTCGACAGATACAGTGGCTACAACGAGATTCAGATGGTGCCAGAGGACTAGCTAAAGGCCGTGTTCTCATCACAGCATGGGGGGTGTATGTGTGCATAGTTCTATGGTTTGGATTGTGGAATGCACCATCGACCTTCCAGTGCACTATGTAGGACATCTTTGAGGAATATTTAAAAGAGTTCATGAGAATCTTCCTAGACGATCTTAGTGTGTTTGGAACCAAAACCAACCACTTGGAACACTTGCCGCTCTATTTTCATCGTTGTTTGAGAAGTATCATTCAGCCTAAATCCAATGAATTTCACGGTTAGAAGTGGCAGTCTGTTGGGGCATGTGATCAATACCAAAGGTATAGTGGTGGACCCTAACAAGGTGGCAGCAATCATGCAAGCTCTAGCACCAACCAACCCAAAAGAATGCCTATGGGTTGTTTTAGGATAGATACGATGGCATGACCACCACCTCTGATTCTTGACTCACATGGCCATAATGCATTGGCGCATGTGGATCCCAAAACCTTCGTATGGTCCTCAGTCTACAGAATGTGAGAATGTGTATTGGCAGTTGAAGGTACAACTTCCCCGAGCACCCATTTTGATCCCTGTAGATTGGGAGAAGACATTCCATGTGTTCATGGACCCCTTAGTTCGAGCAGTTGAAAGTGTGCTGATGCAACAGAATGAGGTGGGTTGGTTCGGCCAGTCTATGATGCAAGTCGCAAACTATCACCAGTAGAGCAGAATTACTCAATGATAGAACGAGAAGTCTTGGGGATACTCTTTTCTGTAAAGAAGTTCCGAAACTACCTGCTAGGGCACCGATTTCTGTTCCATGCCGACTACTCTACACTATTGTACTTGGTCAAGCAGCAGAACTTGACAGGTCGGCTGGCGGAATGGATGTCACTACTGGAGGAGTATGATTTTGAGGTGGTTCATCGACCAAGGCCACAGCATGCGATGGTAGATTACCTTTCTCGCCTTGAAACAAGGAATTCCTAGACATGGAGCTCAATGCAGTCATGGTAGTTGTTGTGGAGTCAGCTGAGGAGCAGGTGAGTCAGGGTATCCCATGGTCATGGTATGATGAGATGATGCACTTCATGACGTCCAGGCAGATGCCAAAGTACCTAAATAGGGATAAATAGAAGCAGTTAGCACTCAAAAGCCACGAATTCGAAGTGGTGGTTGGTTGGCTCTACTGTAGACATATTTCAAGTAGGAAAATAATAAGGAAATTACTTTCAACTAGGAAAACCCTCTGTATGAACCAAATATATAGAACCAATTCGTGTCCTGGAATGTAACATATAAACTTTATCCTCTGCACTCTGCTATAGTGACCAATGCTATTGCATCGGCTAGTCTTTGCCTCAGCCCAATTGCCAACAATAAGTGATACTATCTATGTTGCTAATACATACATCTATGTTTGTACTCAGGCCCAGAGCCCCTTTTTTCCAATTCAAATTGCATTTCCTTCGTTTATGCCCTTATTGTTCATCCCGCATAACGTGTCCATACGTCTCCACCACATTGTACCAACCTGATTAGCACGTTGTTATCAGGTTTCCCCACCCCCAATAGCATCTGTAGTAGCAATTGGCGCATAGAACAATCCATAGGTTGCACGACCGAATACCTGAGTTGTCAACCATTAACAGTACTACACCTGCAGCCAATCTACTGCGGTAGGATACCACCTTAGGCTTCATATACCGTAGCCTCAGTCTCAGATCTCTTCCAAAGTTGAGATCTGCTTGCTGCTCCCTCCTGGCAGTCTTGTTCCTATTACGTGTCCATAACACATAAGAACCTTTTGAAGTAATACCTGGAGGGTCTCTCTTCTGCTCAGTTTCTACCACCTGTGAGACTACTTGTAATGAAGGGGGAAAATGGGCTAATTTAGAGGCATTTTAGGTGGGACATGTGGAGGGACTATATAAGTCTGCATCCACCACTAATTGTAGCACCTTTTGATGTGACATCTAATCCTATCTGCTCCCACCTCCTTCCTCCTACGTGCTGCCTATACTCTCTCTCCCAATCTCTCTCTCTCTCTCTCTCTCTTTCCTTACTCTCTCTCCCTATCTCTCTTCCTCTCCCCCTTATCTCTCTCTCTCATCCCTTTCTCTCTCTCCGCCATCTTTGGCGCTTCACCAATTCAGCCCCAGCTTCTTTCACTGCATTGGTATTAGAGCACCGCTTCTGCAACCTTTGCTTCCATTGCTTGGTACAAACACCTGCTGGTGGAAGGTCTGCTGGTATAGGCAACGAACTTGCGGCATCAACTACAAGTCAAGCAAACCACTCAGACTCCAGCCAGCGACTCCTGACGACCAGACATGGCCCTTTGCACTAGCTCGACTCGGCCCCTTTGCACCAGCTCAGATTGCAAGCTGCAATTCTACTCACAACGCTACTCCTAGCCCCAAACAAATCGGTGCTCTCAAACGGATGGACGCCCGAATCAACATTGCTGAGTGAACCGATGTGGCTTGGATTATCTTCTTCAAGTAGACGAACTAGACGACCATAGACCCCATTGCCAACGTGGATTATCTTCTTCAAGCAGACGAACTAGACGACCATAGACCCCATTGCCAACAGCGTCGCCATCGTCTCTGGCTGTTCGTCAGCCAATGCCTCTTTGTTCCAAGGCCTTGACCAACCTCTTGTTTCAAGGCCTTGCCAAATAGACGCCCGTCGCCTCACGCCCTGCGCCACACTTGTCGCCTCTGTCGACGAACCCTGCCACCACACCACTCGCCTGCAAAAACAAAAGCGTTGCCTCTGTAGACCAGTCTCCTGCACCTGTTTGCTAGTGCCATGCACCTGTCGCCAGTGTCCTCCGGCTCCGCACACGCCACCGTCGTGACGCCCATCCACGCTTGCGCGCCACCTCCGCCTTGCCCGTCGCATTTCGCCTCCTACAAGCCTTAGCCTACAAGTTCTAATTCCTAGGTTAGATTTCAACGAGGGTTAGTTTAGTTAGTGGGTTCAGTTTAGGTTTAGTTAGTTTGGACCTAGGTTAGATTAGTGCTAACTAGGGTTGAAGGTAGGGTTAGGTTAGCCTCATAATAGTCCTAATAGTCTTAGGTTAGCGCTGTCCTAACAGTCCTCCCCCCCCCCAAAAAAAAAGAAGGGGTAAAAAGTTCACTTTCAGCTCTTTTTAGGGGCCTTCATCGATCTTTCTTCCGAGCTTCTCCATCAGCCTTCTTTTGTGGTTCTACACACTATATCAGGGTTTTGCTGTCTCCTTCTCTGAGCACACTTCATCCTTGCCTGCATTTGAGCTTCTCCCTCTCGGACAGCCACCATGCCACCCAAGCATGCCCCATGGGATACATTGCATGATAGTGATGAGGCTGCTCAGCATGAGCAATTGCCTTCCATAGTGGGTGCATCCACTGGTGGTACAGAGATTCATGCCTCTCTCATGCATCTCGCGAAGGGCTGGCAACGCAATCACAACCCTTGCCATTTGCCAGATGGGATAGGAGTTCAGCTTGCAGCTTACCACGGCCATGGCTATGCAGGATACATCTCTTGCTACGACGGGAAATGCTCACCCAACCTGCAAATCCTTGAAAAACACAGCAACACTCTTCAAAAATACGCACAAACTCTCAAAACTCACAAACGGAAGAGATAAAACAAGCATGCTGGGTACAATCTTTCCCCATAGGTGTGGTGCTCTCCTTCCACCTCCTATGTATTTATGTATATTTCCCAAAAAGCTTCCGAGCAAAAATCATACAAAAAGCCTCTCTGCTTTCCTACCTTTTACAAAAAGCCCATCCACTTTCTAGAATAGCTGGCTTTTTCTAAAAATAAAGCTTTTTCTAACTTTAGTTTATACACTTAGCCAAGCCACTAATACTCCAAAATTCAAATATGTGTTGAGAGTTGTGGTGCCATGAGCACATAATTAGCGGCTAAGGTATGGTATAGGAAAGAATCAAAGTAGCCACCCTAAGATATGGACTATATGATGTGGAGATGTGGATTGAGGATATCCATAAGGAGAGATGTGGATGAGAGGTTTCCACATGGCTTGACTATTCTAGAGGCTCTCTCTATATAAGAGGCCTATAACGTATTCTTGAGTACAAGAGAGAAATGCACACTCAAGATTCTATTTATGAGTCCAAGCTAATCTATCTTGAGGTACATGTCATGAGAATTCTCTTCATCATGTCTCCACATAGGTTCCATCTACCTTAGAGCGCTCCATGGATCTTGAGGCATGTATGTTGAGCTTAGGTATAGTCTCCTAGATTATTATAGACATGCCTTAGGAGATCATGTTTTCTCCAAGATTAGTTTTAGTTTTAGATTGAGAGTCTCTTCTTGTTAGGATTCTTGATTTGAAAAAGAGAAAGATATGCTTCATTGTGAGCAAGGTACCTTGAGAGGATATATGTTTCCGAGAGAGGGATATAGGTCTTAGTCTTGGAGAGAATTGTGTTTGGAGAGAATCTCTCTCACGGACTTTTCAAGGGTGTTGTAATCAAGAAAAATCCAGAGAGATAAGCTCTAACTTCAGCTACGTACCTAGCAACCTCCTGAGCTACGACAATCAAAAGCCTCCATGGTCGTCTAGCCCAGCGACCTCTATTGTAGCACACCCTCGATCCAATAGGCACTTAAGGACTTACCACCGCGACTACTTCTACGACACCCGCCACTCTAGGAGTGCCCTTCATTGACCATCGGCTCCTACAACTGCTCGAAGGCTCAGAGCAGCCGACTCTACAATGCGGATAGTAAGCTTAAGACCTAGCAGCTGTAGGCGACTCAAGCAAGCAGCTATTCTACACACAGCAGTTCCAAAGGAGACTAAAGCTCATGATAGCCAGGCTCCTGCATACCCGCGACTTCAAGCAATTCAACTGCCTACGCGAAAGTCGCCACCAGTAAGCTACAGCCCTCAATGACTGTCAAATGTGGCGCAAGATCGCACCATCTCAGTCTGAGCCCCAAACTCTTCTGTAAGACTCGTGGGCATTACGGCCAGGCTCTATCGACCAACCGAGCAGAGCAACCCACGCAGCATCTACCTACCAACTAAGCAACCGCGCCACAAGAATCTCCGTCACCCATGAACGAGTCTATAGCTCCTTCAGCACTGCAGCACCCATATACAACCTCGTCAGCAACCAAGGCGCTCCAGTGTGTCTCCTACTCAGCTATACGAATGACCTCCTGGCATAGCGGCTCCAGCCACGAAGGCTCCTCACATAGCGCTCATCCATCTCTGGTCAAAACGTAGTCTCCAACAGTGCCAAAGGTTCACTAGCCCCGTCAACAGTCCATGACAAGGACGGACTACGAGCTTCCAACAGCTTCTACAGCAAACCAATGAGCCAACGTAACTCACGAGCCAGCCTCACAACAGCACAAAAAACCTTCTACATATGCTCCGAGCCTTCTGTCTTCCAACAGGAGAAGCAAGTGCAGCAGCAACAGCAACTATGGCAGGGGGAAAGAGCAGCAACAATGCAGTGTGGGTGGTGCTAGTGAGCTCGATGATGATGGGAGGAGCGATGAACTAGCCACCAATGCCTGCACCCACTTCGGTATCTGACTCAAAGGCTTCGTTAGGCAGGCCGTGAAGCAGATCGTGTCCTCCTCCTCTGTGAGCCACCAAAAGGGCTCTGTGAACGGGTAACTTGACAGTGTGAGGGCTACCTTGGAAGTTTAAGAGAGAAACTATCTATAGTGACCCTGAACCAATTCGTCTCTTTCTTATTGAAGCACTTCCTTAACCAATTTATGATATACAGCGTACTGTCAGGGGGAAAAGACTCTGCCCATAACCCAAACAAAGTGCCTCACAATGGATTGTGATATACCGCCACAAATTAAATGATACATGGCAAAGACACGGCTATATGCGCTCTCTCTTGGCAATTGGGCTGAGGCAAAGACTAGCCGATGCAATAGCATTGGTCACTATAGCACACTGTAGAGGCTAAAGTTTATATGTTACATCCCAGGACACGAAACTTTGATTTCTTGGCAACTATCTTCTTACAGTTCTGGGGCCTCTTATTGCCTCTTTCTGGGTGGGGGGGGGATCATTGAAGGTTCCTTTGTCACTCTCACTCAACTAGTGGCCAAGCTTCTTGGCCTTTTGCTTGTGCCTGGCCATGGGGATGGAAAGGGAGAGGGGGATGGTGTAAGTGCAAGTATGGGGTGTTGAATCAAGGGTAGGTGGCAGGGGCATGGGAGTGTGGGGTGTCGAATCAAGGGTAAGTGGCAGGGGCGTCTGAGTGTGGGAGTGAAGAAATCCTAAAATGATAAAATGAAAAGGAGACCCAATTCCTTTATATAGGACCCATAACCTAATTTCTAAAAATACTTTTTTGAACCTTGAACTCCAAAAACATAAATTGACTCAACCTTGAACTGCAAATTTCCCATTTTGTATTACAATTCACAGCATCTATACATTGACTTTACTATGGATCACATAATTAAAATCACAAAAAATTTGATGCATGGCATCCACATTGGAAGACTCCAGACCATCAATTTCATCTTATTCCACCCATATGAACCCTTCTATGTGATGGGTTGCACACCACCTTGCATGATTATGCCTTGGATTTGATGAATTGTATATTCTTGTTGTACGTTCAGCATTAAATCTTGCACTACATGGGACACTAATGACTATTTGAATACTAGTGTTGCAACTACTATTTCAATACGATTGTATCACTATTGAACCAATTGAACCATTGGGATCAACGTAGTCCTACTACGCCCATGTTGTGCCACTCTGTTGTATGCACATTGTCCTTTCCATGCAATCTTTCCATGCCTTGAGTAGAACACACTCCAATGCTCTCATAATGCCATGCCATGTATGGTGCATGACATATAAACTATGCTGCTAAACAAGGAAACAAATTAATATAAGTACTATGTGAAATTACATCTCAGTATATACGTCTCAATATACCAGACTATAAATTACCATGTACTGTGTGAAATGATTATTTCCCCAAGTGATCTTCATATTCTAGCTAAAGTCATTCACCACATTGATGAAATTCTATGCATATC
The DNA here is from genome assembly GCF_047967505.1 of Dipteris shenzhenensis. NCBI lineage: Eukaryota > Viridiplantae > Streptophyta > Polypodiopsida > Gleicheniales > Dipteridaceae > Dipteris > Dipteris shenzhenensis. The sequence goes on from NC_141611.1 coordinate 30,528,565, forward strand.
ATCTTCAAACCTTTTATTTTGTAGCAGAGGTACCAAGGTATCAAGACCTAACAAAATTGGAGCCTTTTTTTATATTTGCTTCCACTTTCTTTCTCATTCAGAACAGACATTGTGTAACTTTTTCCATACATCAAACACATTAGCATGTTTGATCCTGTCATTCTTTTTTTTTACAAAAAGAAATTTTCAAGCCTTGACACCCCCACAGCTTCGATTGCATGGAACATTTTGTATTTTTCCAGATCTTTTCTTATCTTTTGTAATGTTTACTTGCCTAGAGTGTAGTCCCATATCAAAAACAACCTTTTCAATTCTTGCTATCCTCTCTCTCTTGTTGGGACTTCAAGGTATATGCATCAATGATGTACAGGTGCACCAGCTTCTTAATTATTCTAACAATAGCATGAAGGGCACAAATGTGTACTCTCTCAAAAGAGGAATTTCAAGAATTGTGGTCCAAGATGGATCTTTCCCTTGAACATCACAATCTGATGCCTTAGTGGATCGATCTTTGCAAGTTCAAAAGCCCATTATTTGGTTCTTTTTCCTACAATAGTACTCTCCTTTGCATGCATAATGGACAAGGATGGATTATATTTGCTCCATGTACCACATTAAACATACATTTAATAGTCTTTTTGTTAGCAGTTTGATGCCATTCCATGCAGTAGGATCCATAGCCCTCAACTTCAAGAAGCTCAGTCAAAGAACCACTTCAGAATTGAATGTGAGTCCTTTGACACCTACAAAACCAATACTATTCTATTTTTAAATTTTCTAAGCTTTTTTTCATTACCAAATAAAAATTCAAATTTCCTTTGTTTCCTCAAATGCAACCAGCCACCAAATCTAATTACACATTGAACTGCCTTGCATCATGAAGCTCAACTTGAAGGTCTAATATTCATCAATATTAGATTGAATCTTTTTAATTTTTTATCTTTGACCACCTCACTTTCATCAAGCTTTAGTATGATCTTTAATTTACCCTTACATACTGCTATAGGTATATCATAAAACTTCTCCATGGCCTATAGCACTCTTTGAACATCCATCACCAAAGTTTTTGTTGACTATGAGTTCTAGTTCTTTAGACTCCCCAATCTTCCCTTTGAGAATTAGTGTACTACATACATGTTCAGGCGCGTCGACACACTAGATCAGGTACACCCAAATTGAGAGCATGCCTTGCCTTATCCACCTTTTTTGGTTTTGGAAGCAGGGCTTTAAATTTGTTCCCATAGAAAATGATTTTTTAAAGCTCTTAAATATGAGCCGATATGCCCTTGTACTTATCCATGTAGTTTCATAGACCCCCTATGTATTAGTTTCATTTAATTGTTCCACAACTTTGTTCATTGACTCAGATGTTGTCTCTAATTTTAGACTTTTGAATTTTGGGATGTTGTATAGCATACTCTTAACTTTTTCTTTATAAACACTTGACCCATAGTACTAGAGTGTTCATCATGGATACACATGAGTTTTGAAACAATCCTACAAGCCCTCACTCAATGCTTCCAGGGCCCACTTTTTCTTGCATATTTCATCCATTGGATGCAATTTCCTCTTTGGACCCATAGGAGTATCTTTCCTAAATGCTAGTATTTTTTCCAATTTTCCAATCTCATGTTTCATAAATGTGTTTTGCATCTGTAAGTGAATTGCATTTACCATGCTCTCTCCCAAGTGAGCATCTAATGTTTGAACTTTCACCTATAATTCTTCTCTATGCCAGCATATCATGTTTCTTTCGTAGCCATCTAAACACTTGTAGCTTGCATAGATGACACCAAATGTTGATTCCAAGCCTCTAACATTGCAATCCTTTTGTCTCTTTCATTAAGTGAAGATTGATATTAGGTGTGAAGGTTACTTGCTCCATGAGCAATCAACCTTTGAAAATATCTTAAACCATTCTCACCCTTACACAAAAACTTTATTAAGCTGGTCAACCCATGGAATTGAGGAGTTTGACAAGTTTGTAAAAATCTAGTGGATATATCTTTCCATCTAACCACAAATCCATATGTGTTTTTTGTTAAATTACACGGCGTAGTGGAACAAAAACTGAACAAAGAATAGAGAGTACACAGCAAACTGGAGAGGAACAAAATTTTCCTTCAATACTGATGAAGTACAGATGATGGCTCCGTCCACCCGTGCACTCCCACAGTGGAGCTTAGATGGCGATCTAGATAAATACTAGGTGAAGAGCTACTAGTTGGAAGATCTGATCTGATCTAATACAATGGACTGGGGAGGTCGCCTCTTTATAGCTATGAGCGTGGTAGTCGGATCAACGTAGTCAATGGAGCCGAGCAATCAACCTAGTCGGTGGAGCCGACTAGTCAACCATGGAATATTCAAGGAATATTCTCTATACCGTTGCCTCGGGGGCTCCCGCCCTCGAACCCCCACCAGGGAAACAGGGCCAGCTGGCCCCCAGGCCCCAACAAGAATAAGGGGCTCCCACACAATCACGTTTCTACCATCAATGATCTCATTAATAGACCTCATTTGACATGCAAGTCAGGATCCATCCACTGTCCCGGGCTCACACATGGCTTCTCCTCATATGGGGGCCTTACAACTTGAGCACCTTAGACCACTGTTGGTTACTAGGAGGGTGGGGCATTGAGTATATCTAACACCCCCCCTCAATGTCCACCCATAGGTGAACTACCTTCTCGGCCCAATGTCGAGTCTTTGAAGATGACCCTGAAGCTGATCCTTCCCGAGTGCCTTGGTGAAGATATCTGCTCCATTTTTCTCTGTTGGATAGTAGACCAATTCCACTATCCTGTCCTCGATCAAACCACGCACATAGTGATAGTGAATCTCTATATGTTTTGTGCACGCATGAAACACTCGATTTTTAGCAATGGCCATGCAGCTTTGATTGTCACACCTCAGCACAGTTGCCTCATCCTCTTGCACTCCCATGTGCCATAAGATCCTCCTCAGCCACACTGCTTCACAAGTAGCAAAACATGCTGCCTTGTACTCAGCCTCAGTAGAAGACAATGCCACTGTTGGTTGTTTCTTAATGATCCAAGAGAAGATACCTGAACCTAAAGAGAAACAATATCCAGAAACTAATTTCAACATCTCCAGACCAATCTGAGTCACAATGACCAGCCATGGAAGTGCCCATATCATAGGTGATGCCATAATCAAGAGTGGCCTTCACATACCTAAGCACCTGCATCCCTGCATTCCAATGATTCTCCTGTGGCTTATTGGAGAACCTGCTCAAAATACCAACAAAACTGATGTCCGGTCTGGTGTTGCACAGATAGATGAGACTGCCAACCAACTTCCTGTACCTCCCAATGTTTGCTGGTGGTGAGGCATCCTCCATAGACAACCTCGAATTTACCTCCATAGGTGTAGCTATCTCCTTGCACTCGGACATACCAAATGCCTTTAAGATCTCCCTTGCATATTTCTACTGAGAGATGAAGATTTTGCCTGGCTCTTGCCAGACTTCAATCCCCAAACAGTAGTGCATCAAGCCTAGGTCTGCCGTCTCAAACTCAGTGCTCGACGCCTTTCTTGTCTGTTGGATCATGTCTTCATAGCCACCTATAATGTCTGTTGGATCATGTCTTCATAGTCACTTGGATCTTGTTTGTTGGATCATGTCTTCATAGTCACCTGTCTTCTGCTGGATCATGTCTTCATAGTCACCTTTCTTGTCTGCTGGATCATGTCTTCACTTCATGTACCTCCCGATGTCTGCTGGTGGTGAGGCATCCTCCATAGACAACCTCGCATTTACCTCCATAGGTGTAGCTATCTCCTTGCACTCGGACATACCAAATGCCTTCAAGATCTCCCTTGCATATTTCTACTGAGAGATGAAGATTTTTCCTGGCTCTTGCCAGACTTCAATCCCCAAATAGTAGTGCATCAAGCCTAAGTCTGTCATCTCAAACTCAGTGCTCAACGCCTTTCTTGTATGCTCAATCATGTCTTCATAGTCACCTGTAATAAGGAGATCATCCACATATAGAACAATAATATAAGATTTTCCACCTTTCGTGTACACATACAAGTTAGCATCTGAGGCACATCTTTTGAAGTTTAATTTATGAAAAAATTTGTTTATCCATTGGTACCATGCTCTTGGGGCCTATTTCAGCCTGTACAAAGCCTTCTTGAGCTTACATACCTTGTTCTCAGAATGGGGGGCCTCAAACCCTGGTGGCTGAGCCACGTACACCTCCTCCTTGAGGTCACCATTCAAGAATGTTGATTTAACGTCCATTTGATATATTGGCCACTTTTTATGAGTAGCCACTGATAGTACTGTGCGTATAGTGGTCATTTTGGCAGTCGCAAAGCGAAAGATTCCTGAAAATCAAATCCTTCAACCTGTGAAAATCCTTGTGCAACCAATCTGGCTTTGTACTTTTCCAAAGTCCCATCGGCCTTGTACTACTTCACCTTCCAAAGCCACTTGGTGCCAATAACCTTTCTGTTAGGTGGTCGATCTACCAGTTACCAAGTTTCATTCTTCATGATGCTGTCATATTCTACTTGCATAGCATTTTTCCAATCTTGGTGTGCAAGTGCTTCCTCCAAATTTGCAGGCTCCTTTACTTCTGCAATAATCTCAGCCATCAAGGCCATATTGACTATGTGAGCAGAAGCCCTCCTTTGCTCCTTGATTCTCTGAGACCGCCTTGATCCATCTGCATGCTGCTCAACAACATAGGCATCTGGTTATCATGGTTGTAGAGCTGCCTTACCCATCGCGGCAATGGCTTTTCTGGTGGTGTAACAACAGGTTGGTGACTTATACCTTCATCATCTGATATTTCCTCCTCCTTTATAGCTCATGGGACAGGTCCATAGTGAACTACCTCTTCGCTTGATGATAAAGTGGAAGAGCTCTTCTCTGCCTCCACTGCATGTGGCTACTCCTGAACACCACATCGCGGCTCGCTATGATCTTCTTTGCCTCTCGGTCATACAACTTATAGGCTTTCTTCTCATCACAAAGCATAAGAAGATACATTTAGTGCTTTTTGGTTGTAGCTTGTTTCTCTCTTTGTCTGGTACATGCGCATAGCATTCACACCCAAACGTTCTAAAGTAGGAGACAGATGGCTTCTTATCGCTGTAAGCCTCATGTGGTGTTTTACCTTTGAGTTCCTTTGTATAGCTGCGATTAAGGATGTAAAGTGCAATATTGACAGCCTCAACCCAAAAGTGGTTTGGCAGTCCAGCACCTTTCAACATACACCTCCCCATCTCCATGATGGTTCGCATTCGGCGTTCAACAACCGAATTTTGCTAAGGCGTATGTGGTGTCATCGTTTGTCGCTTGATCCCTTTGCTCTTGCAAAAATCTCCAAACTCTGTAGAAACAAACTCACCACCACCATCCGATCTGATTTTCTTCACTTTTCTCCCTGTTTCATTTTCAACAAGCTGTAGCCATTCTTTCAATTTACCAAAAGCTTGAGCCTTTTCGTGAAGAAAGTACACCCACATCTTCCTACTATAGTCGTCGACAATCAATAAAAAATAGGAAGATCTCCCCAAGGCCTGTGTAGGCATCTTACCGCACAAGTCAACATGCACCAACTCTAGAGGAGCGTTTGCTCTATTCTTGCTTTCTTGTGGGAATGCCTTTCTTTGTTTCTTGCCCATCATGCAAGCTTCACACGGTTCTTTGATTTCTGCTACTGCTGGTAAGTGAGCAACCATACCTTGCTTCTGCATCTTCTTCAGCACTGCAAATCCAATGTGCCCGAATCTTTCGTGCCAAAGTCTGCTTGTGCCCACTCCAGCGGTGGCTGTAAGAGCACTTAGCTCATACAAGTTGTTCCTCCTTACTCCTGTGCGTACAAGATTGCCAACACTATTTAGAATTTTTGCTCCTGTCTTATTGAACCTCACCTCATGGTCAAGGTCAATTATGGAAGCAATTGATAGCAAATTTCTCTTGATTTGTGGAACATACAAAACATTAGATAGTTTCTTAACATCTCCATTTACAGAAACAAATGAAACCGTACCTGTACCCTTAACAGGGCATTTTGTGTTATTTCCAACCGTCACGGTGATGGGTTCTTGTAGAGGCTGCATGGAACAATATAGACCCTTCTTGCAGGTCATGTGACAGGAGGCACCACTATCCAAACCCATGAATCAGTGGTTGACGCTTCTTGAACTGAGGAACACTCTTCCTCAATGGCCAGAAAATGACCCGGCAATCTGCAATCACATGGCCATTCTTCTTGCAGTAGAAGCATTCTCCCTAAAACTTCTTCTTGCCGCCCTTCTTTTTTTCACCACTAGTAGAGGACTCACCTTTGGTGGAGGAACCACCTTTGCCTTTCGCAGTGGCAAAGAACGCAGCATCCCCATTGCCACCTCCATCTCGAGCTTTAAGCCTCAATTCCTCCTCCATAAGTAAAGCACAGAACTCCTCAAATGACAATGGTTGGGGTCTCACCTGAGTGTTAAGCGTTGTTACCGGTCCATCAAACCTTGGTGGACATATCCGAAGACACCGCCGAGCTAGCTCTTCACTAGTCTTTTGTATCCCAGCACCAGCCATCTGGTCACACATATTTTTGATTTAGGTTATGAATGCCTCCGCTATCTCTCCTTCGTTAAACTTCTCAGCTGCGAGCTGATTCTCCAGGTTCTGGATCCTTGTCTGATTCCACGTCTCATACTAACTCTTCAATATGTTCTAGGCCACAGTTGCCTTAGATGTATGCTGAATCAAGGTCAAAACACTATCAGTAGTACTTATAACCAGGGCACACAGAGCATCTACATTCCTGCATTTCCAAGCTCGTAGAAGGTCGGCATTAGGAGGTATCGTACTCCCCGGATTTGCTGGGTCAGGGGTTCCTTGTGGTACTGGGATCAGCAGTCCCCAGTACTATCTCTAGAAGCTCATATGAATCTAGAATAGTAGTAATTTTAAGCTTCCACAGTGTAGTTTGTACCATCTAGCTTGTCTTCAGTGAAGGCTAGTGGGCAAATCCTCAACACCTGGATTGTCGGTGGAGCAGCAGCTGCTGAACTCAAGCTGCTTCCTATTGAGCCGCTTCCTGTTGCCATCACTCCGTATGCTATTGAAGCCTTCACCTCTATGCTATTCTTCGATCCTTGCTCTGATACCATGTTAAATTACACGGCGCAGTGGAACAAAAACTGAACAAAGAATAGAGAGTACACAACTAACTAGAGAGGAACAAAATTTTCCTTCAATACTGATGTAGTACATATGATGGCTCCGTCCACCCGTGTGCTCCCACAGTGGAGCTTAGATGGCGATCTAGACAGATTTTAGGTGAAGAGCTACAAGCTGGAAGATTTGATCTGATCTGATACAATGGACCGGGGAGGTCGCCTCTTTATAGCTATGAGGGCAGTAGTCGGATCAACGTAGTCGGTGGAACCGACCGGTCAACCTAGTCAGTGGAACCGACTAGTCAACCTAGTCGATGGAACCGACTAGTCATCCATGGTATATTCAAGGAATATTCCCTATACCATCGCCTCGGGGGCTCTCGCCCTCGAACCCCCACCAGGGGGGTAGGGCTAGCTGGCCGCCATGCCCCAGCAATAATAAGGGGCTCCCACACAATCACCTTTCTACCATCAACAGTCTCATTGATGGACCTCATCTAACATGCAAGTCAAGATCCATCCAATGTCCCAGGCTCACACATGGCTTCTCCTCATATGAGTAAACTCCAATAAGAACAAGATGGTGGAAAAGAAACTAGTAGAGAAGCACATCAAATAGGTTAATTAAAAGGAGATTAACATATCACTTGTGGTGGTGGATTCGTTTTGAAAATTTTTTAGACAAGCTTTAAATTTTAACACTTCTATATTACATGATAATACAAACAACATTTTATTTCCACTATTCCTCTATTCAATCTCCATTTATGCTCCTAACCCCCCATATTATGTACACATTTGAAATATGAGAGAGAGAAAGAGAGAGAGAGAGAGACTAGTGTTTATATAATAAGTTGAAAAGGTGGACCTACTAAACAAGCATCATCACCCACGCTAAATGCTAAGTACTACATAGTCATAACATCATCATCATCATCATATCAGATGGGATCCAATGCCAAGTCGACATCAAATACATGAGCGGAGGCCCTGAAAGGGCAGTGGGATATCATAATTGGGGCTGTACTAGCATGCGGTAAGAGATAGAACGTTGGCCCTCCTGGTGATGGGTCTGCATTTGACAAGGGCCATGGTAACCCTTGTTCGTCATGCTTCGATCCTGATCCGTGTGTCTGCCCTCTGTCGAGTGTCTCATGTCACTGGCTCTAGATCTCTACCTCGCTAACCACCCGTGATTCGATGGTCTCTGTGCTTTGCTGACCACCCGTGATTTGGTAGTCTTTATGATTTGGGTTGGAAGAACTATGTAATCACACACTGATGTGAGTCTATTTGAGTGTCATGTCCTTGTCTTTGCGATCTGAGTAATTGCTCCATGTGCCAAATTGCCTCATGGATGAAGGTGGCCAGCCATCTCTAATCTAGATAGGAGAGGAAATAGAAGATGAGTCCAAAGCTATCTTTGAAGAGAATGATAGCGGCCTCGGATCTCATAGTATGCTGGGCATCTAAAGATGAAGTGCCCCTTTCATGTAATCTCATATCGATCACACAAGGTGCAAATGCGACTCTCCTTGCGTACTCCTTTAGCTCGTCCACTCTCAATGCAGAGTTGATGTGATGGAACACAAAACTATCCACCACTAGAGATCCTTAATGAATGTGGGAGGTGGGTCCGGGTATTATACCCTGGAGGATCAATGAAGACCTCCTCTGAGATGCGCAAGCAATGACCCCTATAGAAGTTGAGCTTCACTAGGAGCTCACTTAGCACCAACCACTTCCAGAATGTGTGTAGCTATACAAATTCCTCCCGTATGTCGGGTTGACCTTGTGATATCTAAGTGTGAGAGATGGTGCCTCAATGGTGTACTGGAAGGGGGGTAATATGTCCATGAGTCCCAATCTCTCAAACCACCTGCATGTGTGCACATACCAACATCTCCGATCACCCTCAACTGATAGGGCCATAGAGGAGGGGAGGATAATGCTAGCCATGGTAGTCTACATCACCTTGAGATGCAATCGTCGACCTCTCTAACACGATATAAAAATGTGACAACCGAGAATGCTGCATCAAGCTACATCAAAGATGACCCAAACTCAGCCTGAATTTGGTGGGAAACTGACGGCTTACTACATATCATTCATGATAACATAAGAACTTGGAGTCACTCTACCCTAACCGAATTTGCGTCTGAGAGATCCAACCCCCAACAACCATACATGCCTGTTAGCCAAACCAAGGAGTCGAAAAGGAGAGACTTGGTTCGAGAGTCCTGAAAGTGTTAGTGGAAGCATTGTCTCTCCATCTGGGCTAATGAAGCATATCCTCTGCTCACACAGGTGTGCATCATTGGTCTCATCGTGAAAATAGGGCCAGAGAAGATAAGTCCTAAATAAGTGTATAAAGAAACAATCTCCACCATTGATCCATCAAAAATGAACCGTTCTCTATGCATAGTTGCTCGGGATGTGTTGAAGATCATAACCTTGGTCATCCCAAGGTGGACCCTCAAATCATGTGACTCACAAAACGCCTATAACGCATCTAGGTGTCTCTCGAGGCCCTCTGCAAAAGAAGATAATGGCACCGCATCATTTGCGTATAGTAGGATCTGAATCAAGAACCAACGAGAGAGCATCCAACCCACCCTAGTGTCTCCATAAATATCTCGAGCTCATCTATGTAGAGGCCAAACAAGGCTAGTGATAGTAGACACCCTTGTTTGACCCCAATGGTGCTCATGATCTCCTCTGTCCATCTAGCTCCCACCCGGACTCTACCTAAGACTCTCTTAGAGTGCCATAACAACCCATACGATCCCCTAGTCATAACCTAGTTCCTATAGTCGTCTAATAAAGCAAGCCCTCGATAATAAAGCAAGCCCTTGGTATTGTTTCAAAGGCTTTGCGAAAATCCACAAAGCAACAAGCAGGTCGCCTTTTTGAGCTCCTTGATTGCAGGCTCGACTCTCCTTACTCCTTTCTCGAATTAGTCATAGCACTTGAAAGAACTTAGATGTGCTAACAAGCATGATTTAGATCTTAAAATCACTTCAAAGTGCTTTTTGCCCTATTCTGGATACTTAAATGTGCTTGAACATGCTTCAAAGTACATAAAGTACTTCAAATAAACTTAAAAGTACTTCCGAGCACTTCAAAGTACTTGAAAGTGCTTCAGAGTACTTTTTGAATGTATTGCAAGGTACTTAGCGTGTTTTAAAGTGCTTCAGTTCACTTTGAAAACACTTTAAAGAACTATGCAAGTCTCATCAACAATTTGCTTGATTTTCTAGGGGTGTGCATAGTGAAATTCTTTACCTCTTCCTTCTCTCTTATTATTTCTTATATTTAATATGCGCATGCAAAATAGATATGAAGCTGTGTGGAGAGACAATGTCTATTTATAGAGGCATTAGTACAACAACTCAAGGTTGATGACATGTTTACTATAGAGCCCATACCCCATAATTCAGATGGGCTCAACAACATTACTTTCTATGGTGAATCTGTAGCTTGTGGCTTAACGTTGGAGAGTGAGGATGTAATTGGTGTCTACATGCTTGTAGACACCAATACCACCCTCTGTGCATTACTAGTGCAAGTACAACCACGTATAGACTCTCTTCTTTCATGCCCTAGCCTCCTCCATGACACTCCCGAGTGTGTCATCCATGGCTCCGTGGTCACGTTGAAAATCAACCTGCTCCTCTGCCCTAAGTCCCTACATCTCTGCGAATCGGCTGACCTCTTTGCCAAGTACTATTGCATATCTTAGACATGGCATGTCCAATCATGATGCTCATGAGGTCCCCTATCAAATGAATGGGTGTGATGGTGTGTTGAGTCCGGTGTGTGGAAAGCCAAGACAAACTGCATCATTAAAGAACTCTTTATATCGGGGCTTGGATGTTTATCTCGTATGCAACAAACTCATTGCATAGTCCCTCATGATCTTTCGCTTGGCCATTATGGAGCTTCAATGCTATGTTATCGACACCACCCTTGGTGAAAAGAGTACAGGAGGTAGGATCAAATGAGTGCGAGAAGTCGGGAGTAGGTTGGTGGGAAATGTCATACAACGTGCATGTATAGGTGTGCCAGACGTAGGTGTCTGTGAGGGGTGGGGATCGCCGCTCAAGGAATTTTCGCCAAAAGTCCTTGGAGTTGTTGCGGAAAAAAAATTATAAGACATTGGACTGAATATAGAAGTCCAAGACAAACACCACTATGGCTTATTGCACTGACTGAGAAACACCATTATGGGAAAAATTGCTGTATATTTTGAAAGAAGCCATAACATAGCACTCTCTTCAAATACTCCTAGCTGTAGCCAAACTTTGTGTGCACAATATTGCGAAGGCAGGGTGGCTGGGAATCATCATAGCTATATATATATATATATACATCTTGTTGTTACAGTGGCTCTGTTATCGAATCAGCATGTAAACAGAGCCTGTACCGGTCCATGTCACGTAATACTTCTGCCTGCCAGCTTTCCTGCCGGCTTTCTTTGGCATCCTACTCTAGAGCCTCCAAGCATAGGGGACTACCCATAATAGCAATAGCCAGGCTTTCTCTGTCTGCACCCTGACCCTCCTTTGACAACCCCTCCCATTAAGGCTAGTATCAGGTTCTGAATAATCAGCACCACCCATCTCTTGCTCTTTCACCTCTTCCTCCTTCATGACCATTTGATTCACTACCAGGTTCAAATTCTCTTTGAAGTATCATCACAACTGGAATGCACAAGGTGACCTTCCATGGTGGAAGACGCTCCTTAGAGGGGTTTAATGATACAAATAAATTTTGCTTTAGTTGTAATCATTCAGTGAATAGAAATCGTGAATTCGTGTTGACAAACTTTTCCCAAACTAAATGCTTCCTGATCTCCTTTGCAGATAGCTTTGACAACCACATGTTATCAGGATGGTCAAGCAAATGGAAAATTGCAAGTCCAGTTCTATGACTATAAACATTCAATTTCCTAGCACTGCCTGGCTATTCCACAGAGAAGCTGCAACTTTTTGTCCCACCTCATCTTTGCATCTTCTAGTAAAAATCCCTCAAAAGGTGAGCAGTAATACTGACAATGAAGTACGTGTCAATACAACACTTCTCCCTGTGAAGAAATTGTCTCTAAGTTTATAGCTGCTGCAAGAGACCCTGTCTTATACTTTCCACCTAGACAATATCTGCCGGCTTCTCTTCCAGGGAAATCTCCAGCAATTCTGGTGCATACCTATGTACAAGAAAGTCCAGCTTCTCCAAATATTGCCTTGTCCTATTCTCACCCAGATGCTTCATCATTTGCTTCCATCGAGTCAGGCATAGTTGTCCTGACCTGCAAAAATATCAGATGACCGCTGAATGTAAGAGCTCCATTAAAAAAAAACTAAACCAACTATTTTAGAATATTCACAAAAGAGACCAACAATAAAAATATGATGCACATGGTAGTAAAGAAAAACCAAAGTAAATCTCAATCACGAGAAAAAACCAGTTTCACATAATCGAAACCTTTTTTAGAACTCTCCTGTCAACACTTCATATATATTTTGAGTTTTAAGTGTTCATAAATTAGCATTGAAAGTGTTTAAATTTGAAACTTGAATCTTGATTTCACTTGAGTCTTGACCTTTTGATTTGGCTCGAGTCTTAGGTTTTACTGACCTTTTGATTTGACTGTTGAGTCATGGCATTTGCCAGTCTCATAGTTTTTATTATTTAGTTTCTGTGACAAGAAATTAAAAGTGTCACTTAAGTTTTTACCTTTCACTTTCTAACTTCTACACTGGAGAACCCACCCAGCTCGACTCTCTGTTCCACAGCTCAGCCTCCACACAGCAGAACCCACCCAACTCGACCTCTGTCCCACAGCTCAGCTCGACCCAGATTTTGACTTTACCAGAATCACACAGCGGGTGCAGCAGCTCATTCTGGACCTTCCTCACTAGGATCTCGATTTCACTCTTAAGTCGCGACCTTTTGATTTGACTCTTGAGTCATGGCATTTGCCAGTCTCATAGTTTTTACAATTTAGTTTCTGTGATAAGAAATTAAAAGTGTCACTTTTTCATTTTCTAACTTCTAAACAGGAGAACCCGCCCAGCTCGACTCTCTGTTCCACAGCTCAGCCTCCACACAGCAGAACCCGCCCAGCTCGACCTTGTCCCACAGCTCAGCTCGACCTAATTTTTGACTTTACCAGTAGTACACATCAGTGCGGCAGCTCGTTCTGGACCTTCGTCACTAGGATCTTGATTTTCACCCTTAAGCCATGACCTTTTGATTTAGTCATGGCATTTACCAGTCTCACAGTTTTTACTATTTAATTTCTGTGATAAGAAATTAAAAGTGTCACTTGACACTTTTAACTTTCACTTTCTAAGTTTGATAACTTCCACACAAAAGAACCCACCCAGCTCGACACTCTGCTCCACAGCTCAGCCTCCACACAAAGAAAGAAAGAAAGAAATATTAATGTCCTCGGGAGGCCTTGCTGGCCTATGGGACAAAGTACATCATAAGAAAGGAACTCATACAAGCCTCAATGGGCTGAAGCAAACCACGCTAGGGCCCTAGATATTTAACATCCTCGGGAGGCCTTGCTGGCCTATGGGACAAAGTACATCATAAGAAAGGAACTCATACAAGCCTCAATGGGCTGAAGCAAACCACGCTAGGGCCCTTGCTGAGTGTTATGCTAAGCTAAAGAGCTCCAGAGCTGACAACAAAACTCAAACACAGCAGAACCAGCCTAGCTCGACCTCTGTCGCACAGCTCAGCTCAACCCAAATTTTGACTTTTCCAGAAATACACAGCGGTGCAGCAGCTCGTTCTGGACCTCCATCACAGTTGGCACATTGCTCTAGCACTATGGATGGCAAGAATGTTTTCATTTCATTCCTCAGGTGGTGGCTTCCTCCTCCTTGCCCAGTACTAGAATGAGCACACAGTTCAAAGTCAGTAACAGCAGATGGGACCTTGAACAAGAAAATCAGCATCTCATAAAACTCATGGGAGAGCTACAAAAGCGCGTGTCTACACTAGAGAATCAAGTCAACAAGCAGCCAGGCTCTAATTCAATCAGCGAAGCAATACATCAATGTGTAAGTAACCCCCCTCCAACTGTTATCACTAAGATTGACTCTTCGATCTCTCATAAGGTCAAAACCAAGCTACAGAAACAGTTAGATTTAGTACTCTGTCATTCTTTGATAGGAATCTCCAATGGAAGCTAAATGCCTTTGTCTTCGAGGTGAAGGACCTTATCAAGTTGGCATTGCTTACACTTGATCACATAATCCTCTAAGTAGGACTTATATTTTGCCAATAAAAGTACCTTTTGACTATATCTAAGGTAACATGCGTGGATGTCTGGTACTAGGTGTTAGAATTATTGGCATATTCTAGGCAGTGACCACTGTAATCCATAAGTGAGTTAGGGGCACTTTTCCCTCACTAGAGGTTTTTCCCCCTAACCACAGTTAGTGGGTTAGTGTGGTTTTGTCACTTAGACAAAACCACCTCCACACTTGTAGTTTCATCATCTTATCTATTGCACTACGTTTTGTTTCCTGCTCTCTTGCATTCTCTCTTGCTCCCATTTCAACATTTGGTATCACGGCAGCTTGAGTTCCTACACCTGCTCTCTCTCCTCCACGCCCGCATCCCAGAGCTTCAGCCTGTACCTGCTCGTCCGTACAGTCCCGTACGACTGTACGGAAATATGTCGCCATTTCAGCCATACAGTTCAGCGCTTACCTTCCATACAAGCCCATCGGCCACACGGCAACCGTTGAGTGCCGTATGCTTTTGCAAGATTCCGTACTTTCGTACAACACCAAACAATAGTACATTTGCCATACACGCTTCCGTACGTCGTACATGTTGCAAGCTGCCAAACGCCGTACACGATGCTGTACTACAAGTTGGCGTACACGTCGTACACCCATATAATCGCCATACACCCATACTGTCCGTCCTGTACAGTGACTGTGCAGCAGTCCGTACACAGTACGGATTTCCATACATTTTGTAGGTGTCTGTACCCGTCTTTGGCGTCCATACATTTTGCAGGTTTTCCTTGCAGGGTCTCCTTGCAGGATCATTTTGCAGGCCCCTTCTTTTGCAGGTGTTTCTATTTGCAAAGAAATTGGGGCTTCTGAGTCCTTTGCAAGCACATTGCATTTTTTGGAGTGCTTTTGTATATGGCTCAGAACAATCCCAATGAGGTCTGTGGTGTCCTCATATAGGAGGATAAGTTGGATGGCACCAACTACTCCTTGTGGAGCTTTATGGTGCGCAACACTTAGTTGGCAAACATCTATGGGATTATGTCAACGGAGATGAGACAAGGCTAGAAACTGTGGTTACACCTGTCACTCCTACTGAAGGTGGAGGCAGGGATAGAGGTCAAGGTGCAGGACAAGTGTTAGGTGCAGCAGCTGCTGCTTTGGTGCACAGATTTCAGAATTACTGATGTTCTTTATGTGCCAGGTATAAAGAAGAATTTACTTTCACTGTTCTTTATGTGCCAAGAAACAATCTATTGTGGCTACTTCCTCATGTGAAGCTGAGTACAGGGCAGCTTTCACAGCGACAGTTGAATGTGTTTGGCTGCATCGTTTGTTTGTTGATCTTCATCTCTTATTGGAGGGTCCTTCTCCAATTCTCACGTTATGTCAAAGAGAAGATGCAGTCAAGTAAGCATGCATGAGTCACAATGCTTCCATGAACTTCTCACACAATTTAAGGCATAAAGTAGCTCTGCCAAGAACAAGGTGTGATCACCTTCACTATCCGTCCCCTCCCATCCCCCTTGTTTCCTCTTTCCCTCCCATTTCTCATTGTCACAAGCTCTTCTTGCCCACCCTCCACCACCGCCACCGCCTCCCTTTCGTCTTTCGCCTTACTGGCCACCGTTAGGAGTCCACCTCTACCCAAGCCCCTGGGGCCAAAGCACAATGCCGTCAACTCGTTCGTACGTCCGAAGCCTCGCTCACGTTAGCCTCTTTCTCGGGATTTCTAGTGGCTGGATCGTGGAACTATCTAGATATTCGAGATGCATGTGTGCTGGCACTCGAAGTATTAGTGCAATGCCGTAATTCGAAGCCCGACCCAATCTTCTCGGGCTTCAACTTCGTGGCAGGCCAGTGAACTCCCCATTCTTTTCATTTAATGATGTGAGACTAGAAGTTCAAGATGATGGATGAGTGGTTGGAGCAACAGTGGTAGCAACTGTGAATTATGCATGAAGCTGGGCATTGAGCCAATTATGCCTTTAGCTTGCCACTACACGAACACAAATTACTCACCTTCCAAGCTTCCCCCGAAAACTCAAAAGCCCTCATTTTGTCACATAAGTCACAAGCTGGGAAAGTGCTCCAAGGCTATTCTATCACATCGCCTTGCTGATTTTTGACTACCACGGAAGTCTCTAGGCTGTTGGTGGGCTGCAAGGGCTGCCAGAAGCTCGTTTTGTTTTTGTGCCAGGAGCCTCCAGATCAGTTCGTTTTTGCTGCATGCCTACTATTTATACCTTTCCAAAGGCCCAAATCTGATTCGCACTTCTTCTAGAATCTTCCAGGCCATGTGCCTATCAAAATCGCACTTTTCCAGGCAGTTTGGAGCTTCCAGGCAACTCGATTTGCCTCCAAACTTGGTGAGCCAAATTTCCAAGGTTGCTTTTGCTGATTTTTACCTACCAGGGTGCCAAAGATCTTGCCGAGGAATTTCGTTTTTCCATGCTTGCTGATTTTCCCAAGGTTTCCCGAGCTTTCCTATCGGTTGATTGCGTTCCGGGAGCTTTCCTACTGCCTCAGAACCTTCAAATCCTTTCGCTTTGTGCAGTTGGCCTTTCTGTTTGCCAGAAACAACCAAGTGTGGTTGTTTTGCTGGCTGCTGTCTTGCTAGGAGCCCCTTGACGGGTATTCAAAGCTACCAAGACAGATTGGGCTGATTTCTCTCTTGCCAGGACTCCCCTAGTGGGTATCAAAGCTGCCAAGTTAGTGTTGGGTGTAGGAAGCAATGGAACGGGAGTGGAGTGCGAGAAGCAAACAACAAGCTAGAGCTGAACGTAGTACTACTCAAATGGATAAGAGGAAAATACAAAGGGTGGCCTATATGGCCCCTAAGTCAACCATATGGTTGACCAAAGAAGTCAACTCATAGAGTTGACCTGACCTACAAGGCTCATACCAGGGCTAAGTGCTAACAAACCCCCCTCCATGCTATGGCTGAAGTATCCTAGAAATATCTCGAGAATACCTGGAAACTACATCATGGTTGCACATATTCGTCCCAGAAGGATATAGCAACCTATGATATCTACAAAGTGATCCCTCACATAACAGAAGGAGCCAAGTGTAAAGCATGTCGAAATGCCTCAAACTTGGGCCACGGTAAAGCTTCAGTAAAAAGATCTACCAATTTGTCCTCAGTGGGAACATAGGACAACTAGATGTCTCCACCAGACAATCGATCTCGAACATAGTGATAGTGGACTTCAATATGCTTTGTGCATGCATACAACACTGTGTTTCTAGCAACCGCCAAAGCACTCTGGCTGTCGGTGTAGATCGTAGTAGAGTCGGGTTGAATGATATCAAGATCTGCAACAAGTAACTTGCGTAGCCAAACGCACTCTACTATAGTTGTGAAAGCTGCTCTGTACTCAGCCTCGCAACTGGATGTGGCAACTGTAGGCTGCTTCTTGCTGAACCAAGAGATGCATGAAGCTCCAAGCATAAAACAGTTACCGTTGTGTGACACCCTAGTGTCGTAACATCCTGCCCAATCGCTGTCCATGAATGCATGCAAAACAAGTGGGGCCTCTGAACCATAGAGTAAACCCAAATGCTGTGTGGCCTTCCAAGTATCGAAAGACCCACTTCACTGCTTGACAATGCTACATACTAGGCTTGTGCATGTACCTGCTGAGCTAGGAAAGCCAATGCCGTGCTGCTGTGCATATCTCTTTGCAACCAAGCGGGCTTTGAGGCGGTCAACACTGCCATCAGCTTTCCTTTTCACCTTGCAGACCCACTTTGTGCCAATGGCACGCTTGCTTGCTGGCAAGTCACACAGCCAAATGGTTGCCATGCATCTGTTTATGCGCACCTCTAGTGTGGGCTGGCAAAGGATCAGCTTGTTTGCTGTCCCTAAGTGTGTCCAAAAGCCATCTTAGGACTGATTTTTGTTGTTTAATGACAGCACTCTCCTGTGCAACTGCCTACTTAATAGCATGATCATCAACTAAAGGCTTATCAGGCTGAGCA
The DNA here is from genome assembly GCF_047967505.1 of Dipteris shenzhenensis. Lineage (NCBI taxonomy): Eukaryota > Viridiplantae > Streptophyta > Polypodiopsida > Gleicheniales > Dipteridaceae > Dipteris > Dipteris shenzhenensis. The sequence continues at coordinate 30,546,975 of NC_141611.1, forward strand.
AGAACTATTAAAGGAGGATGTGCACTGGTAGAAGTGTATGGCACAACACTCTGCACTGGCTGCTCTAGATCTGTGGGCGACTGAAAGAGAGGCAACAATGTATCAAAGACATCTGAGGAATCAACAATAGGCTTTTTTTTTTGCATTCCAACCAAGGTAAAGGCACATTTTCAGCAAATACGACATCCCTACTGACAATGACCTTGCCCGTGCTGGGCTGATACAACCTGTATCTCTTGCTCTCTGTGCTATAACCAATGATTTGTCTTCAAGCTTGTGCCTCAGCTGAGATGGCACATGAGCATAAGCCAATGACCCGAACACCCGCATATGAGAAATTTCAGGTTTGCGACTGTGCCATGCCTCGTAAGGTGTGATAGTCTTCAATGCCTTTGTGGGTGCCCGATTGAGCACATAGTTGGAGCACATGATAGCATCCAACCAAAACTTATTTGACAAAGACTTTCCTTTGAGCATGCACCTGCCCATTTCCATCTCTGATCGACATGGGACATGTACTCTGCCCCCTTGTCAGTGCGTAGAATAAAGAGCTTGTTCCCTGATTCATTTTCAGCCATGGCAAGCCAATGTCTGAAGCATGGGAACACATTAGATTTGGCCTTCATGCCATATATCCAAGCAAATCTGGTGTAGTCATCCACCAAGGTAGAAAAGTACAGGTAGCCCCCAAGAGATGTTGTCTGCATCAACCCGCACACATCACTATGCACAAGGTGAAGCTTCCTGGATGCACCAACTATCCCATCTATTGGAAATGAGAAACGGTGCATTTTGCCCAACAAGCATCCCTCACAAACATGTTTAGCCGCCGGTGCATGTATGGGTGGTAGAGCAACCACCATGTTTTGTGAATGCATGCATGGGTGATAGAGCAACCACCATGTTTTGAACCAAGCTTCTGTACTCGAGGTGACCCAACCTCGCATGCCATAAGTGGGAATCTGAAATTACAGATTCAGCCACCAAATTTGCCTCTATAGCAGTCATAAACATCAAGATGATATAGCCCAGAAGAAAGTGACCCAGTAAGTACTATGATGTCATCGTACCGGTTGTCATACACGGCACATCGATAACCATCAAAGAGAACCCGAAAGCCATTCAAGGATATGGCTGCAATGGAGATGAGGTTCTTCATACCTGGGGCATCCATGAGCATGATCGTATCACCTGAAACTGAAGTGACCTCAACCTGGCCAATCCCTTTCACAAGATATGATGCATTGTTGGCACATGTCACTGTGCCACCATGTGGAGCAGCCCCCAATGTCTGAAAGAGTGATCTACAAGAAGTGATGTGCTTGGAAGCACCACTGTCGAAGCACCAATCTAACTCAGAATCTAAGACAGACAAGGCTGTAGCATGCTTCTCTAGATGGTACTGGCATGTCACCGTGAAAGCCCAATCATGGTGAGCAATGTTCGCTGCCTCATGACCATGATCTGAGGCAGCAGCAGTAGTAGTGACAGCAAGTCCCTTTTGTTGCTTTTTCTTTTCAGAAGCGATGAGCTTGCGACATTCAGAAATGTCATGTCCTGGCTTCTAGCAATAATCACAACGTTTGCTGTTTTTCTTCTTTGCATCAGACAGGGCAGAATTAGATGGGTGTCCAACAGTAGATGAGCCTCCAAAAGGCTTGGGTTTGCTGTAATTTTGCCCGTTCTTTCCCTTATTTTTTTGATTAGCGACAAAAGCCTGATTTGCAATTTGAGAGGCAGCACAATTTGTGCAACTCTACTCTTCCTACAGGAGAAGGGAAACAAGCTGGTCAAAAGCATAAGTGTTGGGATTGCCCATGGCAACCAACCTCAATGTAGTCGCGAACCCCTAGTAGGACTTAGGAAGTACATTGAGTGTCGTGGACACTACCTGAGCATCTGAAATAATTTCATCCACATTAATGAGCTGCTCTTGAAATCCTTGATTTTTGTGATGTATGCATCCATGTTGTCCCCCTCTTCAATTTTGACATTCTCCAATTGCTTGCGTAAGAAAGCAACACGTGCCTCATTGCGAACCTGGTAAAGGTGAGCCAAGATGTCCCACGCAGCCTTTGATGTTTTGCAAGACCGGATGTCTCTTGACTGAAAAAGCAATGATAGAATGTGCTTGGGCATCTCTACCATCCCATCTGTCCTGTTTTGGTGTAGGAGGTGTGGCTAGAGTAGTAGTAGATCTAGAGGTGGCTGTAATAGCTGCACCAGCGGTGGCAGTAGATCCAGAAGTGGCTGTAGCAGTAGCAAAAGTGGATGCCACAGAGGAAGGCTGAAGATCCGATCCTGAGACAATACCCCAAATTTTTTTGGCAACCAGCAAATGTTTCACCATGTATGACCCCACAGGATAATTGGATCCATCGAGCTTGTCCTCAACTGAGAATCTACCCATCCAATCGTTGCTTCCCATGGCAAAAATAAACCCCTGAAGGAAAAACGTGCGCTCAAGAGTAGCCTCAAGGCTGTCACTGCAAAATGAGCTGGCTGTCCAAAAATGACAGCAAATGTCTGGCAGTGACCAACCAAAAATGACTACTCAAACAATGAGCTAAATGCACGTGCTGTCTCCAAAAATATGACCTGCAAAATATCTGTCTGGTCAAAGGACCCCCCTGCCAAAGATAACTATCCTGCAAAAATATCAGCCCTAAACAAGGGGCAAATGTCTGCAAATGTATCCAATGATCAATTGAGCTGTAAATGTCCCAGATGGAGGCTGCATGCCTCAAATCTGACACGACAACAAGCCCAAATCAAGGGGCAAATGCATAATATACCCAAATTGAGGTGAATAAAGCAAATGTCACTGCAATGGACAGCAAATCCGGAAAAATCCCCAAAATCTGAGAGGGCAAATATGCCAAAAAGAGGGCAAATTGAAAAAAGCCTCAAAAATTGTGCTGCAAGTTGCAAATGTAATTCAATGTGCTGCAATTCCAAGCCAATGTCAATGTTCCCGCATATCAATGTCTACCAAATGCCCAAAATTGGTTATACCAATCCAATGTCACTACAAATTTCAATAAAATTGACAAAACCCCCAATTTCTTAAAGAGCTAAACTGTCAAATTTGGGGCAAATGGCCAAAAGCCCCAAATTTTGCTGAAATAATGCAAATGTGACAAAATAACCTGCAAATCTAAAAATATCATGCAATCTGTCAGCAATTGATCCAAAACCCCCAGTGTCGGAGTGGAAATGAAGTCAAAATAGGGCAAATACTGCAAAAGCCCCAAAATGTGACCAAAAGGAGCAAATGTCATTGCAAAATCTGCAAATGTGACACAAAAGCCCCAATCTCATAGCAAAATCACCTCAATGTCACTACAATGTGTGCAAACGTGACATAAAAGAGGGTGAAAAGCTTCAAATCCAACTGTGCCAAGAAGATCTGAGTCAAGAGGAAGAGAATCCCAGCCAAATGGTGCTAGAGCAGGTTGGAGCACCTGGATGAAGGCCCGAGCTGAAAAGAGTCCAGATCTAAGCAAAAAACCTCCAAAACTAGTTCAAAAATGCTTGAAATCAAGTCGTACAGATTCCTGGCAACATCGTGCACCTGCCCGTACAGGTCCGTACGGTCGTATGGACATCCGTACAATTGTACGGACAAAATTTTTCCCATCCGAGATGATGCAAGACAATGTCGTTTGTATGCGGGCCTTAAAAAGTCAAAAAAGTCACCGGAGTGTTTTTTTGCTCAAAAAACAGGTTTCTGGCGATGAAATGAGGCACCGGACTGAGCTGGAGCAAAATGGCAGCTAGGAGCAATGGGAGAGCACGAGGGAAGGCAAGTAGGAGCAAGAGAGCCTGCTCTGATACCATTGTTGGGTGCAGGAAGCAATGGAACGGGAGTGGAGTGCGAGAAGCAAACAACAAGCTGGAGCAAAACGTAGTACTACTCAACTGGATAATAGGAAAATACAAAGGGTGGCCTATATGGCCCCCAAGTCAACCATATGGTTGACCAAAGAAGTCAAATCATAGAGTTGACCTGACCTACAAGGCTCGTACCAGGGCTAAGTGCTAACACTTAGAACCCTCAGCTAGATTCAGAAGAAGAACTGCCATGGAATGATGAACTGGATTGGGATGCCTTTTCTGTGATTGCATAGCAAGCCGGAAGTGCCTGTGATCGGATTATTCAGTTGGCTGTTTGTGGGCTGATGCACTGCGGTGCTGTTCTTGTATTTGCAAGCCTTATGAATAAAAGATAAAGAAAAACCAAAAGGGGCGCTAAGTTTAGGGCCAATCTAGCTCCTTGTGTTTATTTTGTGATTATTTGTTGGCTGTTGTTATTATCTGGTTGGCTGTAATAATTCTCTAAGCAGCTGAAATTATGTTATTCGCTGGGGATCCTAAAGGCCGGTTTCATTCCCACTCATGCATTTGTCATGTCTCTGTCGTCTTTGTCCAGCTGGTACAAACCCTGATTTAGTGCCTATAGTGAGTATGAAAATCATTTTCTCTATCCCCTACAATGCACTTATCATCCTCAAAAATGATAGCAAAACCTCTTCTCCCAAAAAAGGAAACTGACAGTAAATTCTTCTTAATCACTGGCACAGAAGGCATAATCAGTTCCATCAACTGATAACAGTAAAATATGTCCAATTCCCCTCACATAGGGTATGAAGAATTGTTGGCACAAGACGCTCTCTTGCCAACTGGAGAGTGATGTACTTGGGAGTCCCACCGTCAAAATATCAGACTATGGCTGAAGCATCACTCAAACTTAAGTGAAGTAATCTCTTGATTGGCATCATAATTGCTAACCAAGAAGTACATCACCCACACAATCTGCTGAAGTATTTTCTTGCTTGCATTTGATGTATTGGAAATAATTTCAGCTTCTTCCTTATGTTTCCTTTCTTTCTCTAGCCTATTCTTGCACTTACTGATGTGATGTCCAGGCTTCTTATAGTAATGGCACCACTTACCCTTCTTTTTGGGCTGACTTGCATTATCTGCATTTTTCTTTGATGGTTGTGCTGAATCAATCCTGAACTGATGGCCACCAAAATGAGGCTTGCCCTTGCCCTTTGCCAACAAGACTTGATTTGCACCATGCAATCAACAAACATGTTCTTTCTTGTCTATTCTTCCTACAATAACAGTCTCCCTAGTTTTTGGAAAGTAAATGTAACAGTACCATCATGGACAGATTTAGGCGAGTATGAAAACACAAATAAGACTCTCACAATGAGTTCATAGTAGTGGACACAAGTTATGATGTCAGGTATCACCTCATCAATATGCAGCAACTGTTCTCTAAGATCCTATATCTTAGTCAAGTGATCTGACATTGAATCACTCTTCTACATCCGGAATCCGGATACTATCAAGCTATCTTTTTAAGTACGAAACCCTTGGCCTCATTTATTGCCTGATATATTTTCTCCCAAATTATCCCAAGCTTGCTTGGAGGTCTTGGAGGAGCCGATATGAGGTATAATGAACCTCTTAACAGACAAGGCAACAAGAGACATAGCCTTAGACATCTCTGGCATCCCATCTAAGTTGGTGGACCAGTAGAGAAAACACCTAGAAACAAGGCGACCAGGCCCAAACAGAGACAGCCTGTCTATAGAAGACCCGAACAACAGGTGGTTTGAACTAGACAGCTCGAAATCAATAACACCACCTCCAAAAAATAGTCTAGAAAAACTCAAAAATGCAGCTGAGAAAAACAGAGCCAACCAATAGCTCGATATCACTGTGGGAGGTGGCGGCTGATCAAAACAGAGCTGACCATGCCATACAACAGCCAGCTGCCGTGCAACACAGGTGGCTGAGCGGGAAAGTGCCATAAAATAGGGCCCAAGCGCAAATCTCCAAAATAGGGTGGCTGATAAAAGCAATCCATACAACAGGTCTTCTCAGGGAGTGGAGTGAGCACGAGTGAAGCAAAACGAGATGTTGCTATTGAAAAAAAGAGTGAATGAAGAACAACCCACACTTAGGGTTATGGACCCTCAAGCCAAAATAACAAACCTAACAAGCCCCATAACCCAAGGGGGGTTTGCAAAAAACCTCTATCTCTTCCCCTTGGGTGAGGTGAGGTGTCCACACTAACCCACTACCAACATCTTACACAAACAAGTCTTGAGAAATACACTTTCAGCATGTCTAGGAAACACTTAAAACGGCGTTTAGCATTTCAACTAGCTCCCCCTTACCCATCTCCACATGCAGGTCAGGTCATATTCTAGGGTGGGCAAGAAGGGGGGGGGGAGGCGGGGGCGGGGGGGGGGGGGGGGGGGGGGGGTATTCAGCTTGGTGTTTGCTGGTCCTGGGAAGGAGGAACTGTGTTCTTCTGATACTGTCGATATATAATACATTAAGATGGTTTATATGATTTTTCTACATCAACAGACAACAAACAAGTAGGACTGCACAAGGTGCTCTCTCCTTTCAACATTGAAAGCCCCCTGCTTGTGGTCAGTTATTACAGCTCATCACCAACAGCAACAACCAAGAAACAGCCTCACACCCCCATGTGCTCTAGATCTTCTCAACTAGGCAATCCAGCTGCACTATAAAAGCATCATTCCTGGCATACATCCAAGGGTACTAATTCCTTGCACTTAAGAGGTGGGTTTCTTTCAAGGACTTGAAAGTGTCTAGATTATCACTCAAGAGGTCCTTAAACTATCAGATGACTATCAGAAAAAAGTCTCTCATGTCGAAAAAATGTATAAATTGTGAAACATAGGAGGGCTGGAGAACAGAGAAATGAGGACAAAACAATGAAACATTTTCCTAAGCCCCAATTTTCCATGAGATAGAAAGGGAAAACACATTTATGATATCTAAGGGGAGCCAGTTGAAAGAAAATGATAAATTTCTGAGAATAGGTTATGGTTTAAAAATGAAAGTTTGCAACATGGACGTGAGAATGTAGTTGTCTTGTTTCTGTCCCATGTATATTTGAAGGTGCTCTCCATCTCCCGAAAATTTGTTGATGAAGGATGTCGAAACTCAAAGAATGTCACTGTAGTCACGAATTAAATGAAAACAAATGATAAGAACCTGTGGTCCAACAGTTGATTCCAGTCCACTTCTTCCTCTTCACAAGCCCCACATTCTAATAGCCTGCATTATATAGGTTCCAAAATTAGTAGCCAGTCAAATTGTACATATTTATAATCTTGCAGCTTGACTGTGAATTCTTACCTTTGCAGCAATAAAAGGTCATCCCCCTCAGCCCAGTCACCAGACGCTACCATAGATGATGCCAAAGTATAATACCTGAATTCAGGTGAATCCAAAAACGTACGTCAGAATTGAATACATTCATTTAAGCTATATCTAATATTACATGAAAAAAACTCACTACTTACCATTCTGCACAACAGGCACCATGACCATGGGTGCCTATGTCATCAGCTATCTTCTCCCAGTTGATATCATGCCGCAGCTGATACATGAACATAATCTTATAAGAGACTCAACTACAACAATTATATTTGTCATACCCACACTGGCCTAATAATACATATCTTCTGAAAGCCTGACTGAAATCCTCCCTGTGATAAAACGAGTTGCATACAATTCGGTGGTCATCCTTGTTTGGCATATTCCCAAGAGTTGCCTTTGTCCATACACATGTATGCACCAAATCGCAAAGGTTCTGTAGCTCAGCTTGAGTCCAAGAACCTGCAATAAACATAAGAACAATGTTCAAGAGTTGCTTGAGTTTTTGCGTGGGTCTGCAATACTGAGTACCACCCTTCCAGAAGCAGAAATCACACAATACTGAACCTACAAAGCTTGTCATCTACTATATGCTCAAAATTTTTCATTAAATACAGAATAGACGTAGTAGGGGGCACCAGATAGAGGAAGGGGCATGTGGTATGGGATGCATGTCTTGACCTTGAGCTGACTCGCTCTTGTGATGGTCTAGACCTTAGGCTCCAGTTGGCTCGACATACTGGGACTATTGTTGGGAGGTGAGCTGCTACTATAGGTTATTTTGCGGGACTGTCATGTGTGATCAGGCCCGAAACTTTGTCAAGTTACCCGTTCACAGAGCCCTTTTGGTGGCTCACAGAGGAGGATGACACGATCTGCTTCACGGCCTGCCTAACGAAGCCTTTGAGAGAAATCTTCCAAGTTCCTAGATTAATGGAAAAGCCGTGACATAATATCAACATACGAATGGTCTTTTCATAATAATACATGTCACCTCGATGGTCCTTTCAAATTGCATACAATTAAAGCATGAGAGAGGGGAAAATCCCTCTCTCCCTCTACTCCCTCGCTTCTCTCTCCCTCACTCTCTCTCTCTCTCTTCCTCCCCTCCCTCCTCTCCACTCTCTCTCCTTCCGCTCCCTCCTCTCCCCTCCCTCTCTCTCTCTCCCCTCCCTCCTCTCCCCTCTCTCTCCTTCCGCTCCCCTCCCCCCCTTCCTCCCTCCCCTCCCCTCCCCCCCCCCCTCCCTCGACCCCTCCATCTCCCCTACCCCCTCCCTCCCCTCCCCCCGTGGAGGGTCCTGACGGCCGCGCCAATCTCATCCATTTCATGGGCTGATTTACATTATGAAATGCAATTTCAAGTAGGAAAATATGAAATTTTCGAAGTGGATTCACAATTCGAGTATGAAGCTGAGTACCCAATGTACTATGTGGACAGAGCAGAAGGTTTAATACTTGTCTATACGAATCAAGTTCGGCCCAACACATATCGAGTGCCAATCAAGTACTTGGACCAATGGTCCAATACTACTGAAGTCATTCCTCAACAAGCGCAGGTCACTTTGAAAAAGCTTAAGGATGCATATACATCCATCTACCATAAGTATATGGGAAAAATGGATGAGATGCAATCCCAAAAGATAGCCATCTCCAAGCTTGAACTCCAATTGCTAGTGCAAAACAATGAGGCAATGGAAGACACCACAAATGAAGTCACACTACAATGCACAATGGTGGTGTACTAAGAGCTTGTGGCCACTCTACAAGTAGAAGATCATCTCAGAGCATGAGTGCTTATCCAGTGGAAACAACTCCAACTCAAGATCATACCTGCTCACCCAAACATCAAATGGAAACATTCCTTGGGGCAAAAACTCTATTCAAAATTTGCCAAGACTTGTCCAAAGATGAAAAAAATACCTTCTGCCTGTCCACACATGCCGGGTTTACTACACTCAGGACAGATGCTTTCATCGCATATGTATGCCTCATGGGTAGCCCTACCCTCAAGGTCATTGGTGGTTTGTTGCCATTGCTACAAAAGCCATCACTATTATCTACAGGGCATGACATAACCAACATCCCACCATTACGGCTGATGATCCCATCGCACCAACAAAAAGAAGTCTCGGAGGATGACATGGCCTCTCACATCTAACTTCCTAAACTTCTTCCCTTCTCTTGCTAATCCTACCTCCGAGGATTATCAAGTTGCTCAAACCATTTGCCCAGTTCTTCCCTCCCTCCCATCTGATTCCCCTCCCCATAACTAACACTCTTCCATATTACTCACCCATGTCCCTAGATTCTCTCCATGCCCCACCATCACCTTCGACACTACTTGTGCTACCATCAGCAAAAAATGACCCAATATTTGATTTTAAATATCAAGATCTAGATAATCCAATTCGCACTCCCATGTCAAATTTCAATGATGGGTATGATTTTGACGTAATACCACTTCCTAGTAACCCCATCAAGAATTTTTGGAACAAATATCCTGATATGAAAACTCGAGGTGGATGGAACCTGGACAAGTTCCCTAACAACCTTCATTAGCACCAAATTAGTAAAGCTTGGATCAGCAAGTTGGATCCCCAACCTGATCAGTGGCACCGCCCCAAGCTCTTTGATGTAATCTTCTTGAAAGAATACCTCCATGCCTCAGAACCCATCCCAAGTTAGACTATGTAGTTCCATGGTGGCCCATATGGGAGGCCAACATACACACTTTGGGTGAGGTTCACACCATTAATTGGCCAATGAAGCCTTGATTACTCCAACCATGATAATGCACATTCCTTTCATACAAATATGCATGATGTTTGCTTACCACACTTAAGCCTTCATTACTCCAACCATGATGATGCACGTTCCTTTCATACAAACATATGTGATGTTTGCTTACCACACTTAAACCTATCTCTCTCACCGGAATATGACCCAAGGTCCAAATCTACACTTATAGAGAGGATGAGGGAGAGGGAAAAGAGAGGGAAATTTGAATTTTTAAGGGTTTGGTGGCTTATATATTGACCTCCCATAATCCAAAGGATGCTATTCTCCTTCCCCTCCTTCTTTCCTCTCTCCTCTCTCTCTTTGCTTTCCCCTTCCTCTATCCTCTCCCATCTCCTCTCCCTCTCTCTCCCCTCTCCCTCTCTCTTCCCTCTTCTTTCTCTCCCCTTTCCTCTCTCTTCTTCTCTCTTCTCCCTCCCTTCTCCATCTTCTCCTTCCCTTCATTTTCGTCTTTTTGTTCCCCCTTCTCCTCCAAAACACAAAATCGAGCGGCCATGGCCGTGTGCGTTTGCCACCGCAAAAAATTAAAAATTTTATTCTTTTTTTTTTGGGGGGGGAGGGGGGAAGGGGAGTGTGCGGCCATGCCATCCCTCCCCTCTCCCCTTCCCCCCCACTCTCTCTCTTTCTCCCCCCCTTCCCCACCCTCTCTCTGTCCGCTTTCTCCCCCTCCTCTCCGCTCTTATGACCGTGGCCGCACCCTCGCCCCCTCGCCTCTTGCACCCCCCCCTTCCCCTCCCTCCCCCTTCCCACCCCTCCCCTCTTCCTTCCTCACCTCCCCCTTACCCTCTCCTCCCCATCCCCCTTCCCCTCTCTTCCTCACCCTCCCCTCCCCTTCCTCCCCTCCCCCTCCTCTCCCCTTCCCCCTTCCTCACCCTCCCCTTCCCTTCTCTTCCCCCTCCCCTCCCCTTCCTTTCCCTCTCTCTCTCTGCCTCCCCTTCCCCCTCCCTCTCTCTCTCTTTCCCCCTCCCTCCCCTCCGTCAATAGCCGCAACGTGAATCCCACACTAACACGAATGAACTAAATTCCCCATGAGCATGTCTATGCCACATGGACAAGTGTAGTGCACCTGTCCTGCCATATGTATAAATGGCCTTCCATCGATATGCCATGTGGGCAAGTGCAGCATACCCATCTTGTCAAATCACCTTCCATCGAGATGAAACAAAGGCATGTTCGTGACATGCGTGCATGTGGAGCATCCTATGATGCCATATCTCCCAGATTCTAGAGTCTTGAAAATCTCAAAAGGTGTTTATCAATACCGTTATGATATCTTGAAGATTTAAGAGGACTCTTATGGTAAATTAACGTCATGCATGGGCCATACATACATACATTTAAATTAGTTTTATTAATTTAAATTCTTAATCATTTAAGAAAAAGTTAGGTCTCAGTCTCTTCAACATGTTATGTTAAATTCTTCAAATTTCATTTTTTGCAGTTCCAAAAACTTACAAAATTATCTGACTTTCTTGTTTTAATTTGTTTCTTTAAGAGTGGATATTATATTGGACATTGCATAGTCCAAAAATAATGAAATGTGTGTTGAGGGTGGTATCCCATATACCATCAGTAGATGCAATAGTGCCACCGTCCAAATTTGTAAGCCATATTATTGCTTTTGCTATTGGTACTACAATACATATCGGCAATGAACTTGTGTTATAATTTGCTAATACCAACAGCATATGCCATAGTAACAGCGGTAAATAGCCAACTTTTTATTTTTTTAACTGCAAGGTTTTGTTGTCTTTGCATGTGTGAATTCATATATAATATGTTCATGAACATTAATGATGCAAAAAGTCACATGATTATGTGAATATGCAATCCCTAGATGGAGCAAACAATGATTCAAAGTATTAGCTTCAAGATGTAGATACTCCAGAAATGAAATACCCACAAGGTAGATTGATGCAAAGAAAATAGAAAATTTCCATTGCCCGGTAATCTCATTGGATCCTTTTGGAAAAAGTAACCCAACATGAAGTTAAGAGGAGGATAGGATATCACATATATTTCCATGCACATATGCCAAGATCATATCACTCAAGTCATAAGAAAAAAATCGAAGCCACAACTTTCATGGCAGAGACCGAGTTTCTTTGAGAAAGATACCTCCAAAAGGCAAGTACTTCATGAGCTACAGTTCCAAGTCCTATAACTCGAAAAAGAGGTCGTTCATATACAAAGAAAGGGCAAAGAAGAGAAGAGGAAGAACACGAAGAGGATGCGGAGGGTCTTGAAATGGAGTCAGATCTAGAAGCAGAAATGTTATCAATGAAGAACCTAAATCTTCGCTTGAATGAGGCTGTGACAGATGAGGATCCAGGATATATATGAGGCCAGAAGACATATATATACAATAAATATCTTATGATGAGAATCTAATAATTATATCATTCTTATGTTCCATCACTTTATTTTATAGATTTCAATGTACTCAAAATCTATCATCTCACATGTCTCGCATTACGGTCTTGCATCAGCAAGTCTAACTTATATTATATTAAAAGAATATCTCATGATGAGATTCTAATTATTGGTTTTACTTTTTTGAAAGTCTAATTTATTATATACAATTTATTACTAATAAATTGGTTTTACTTTTTTAAAAGTCTAATTTATTATGTACAATAAATATCTTATGATGAGAATCTAATAATTATATCATTCTTATGTTCCATCACTTTATTTTATAGATTTCAATGTACTCAAAATCTATCATCTCACGTGTCTCGCATTACGGTCTTGCATCAGCAAGTCTAACTTATATTATATTAAAAGAATATCTCATGATGAGATTCTAATAATTATATCATTCTTGTGTTCCATCATTTTATTTTATAGATTTCAATGTACTATCACTGTCTTACATGTCTCAAATGTCTCCCATTACGGTCTTGCATCCCATCATTTTATTTTATAGATTTCAATGTACTCACTATCTTACATGTCTCACATGTCTCGCATTACAGTCTTGCATCTAGTCATCTCAGCCTCTACCAATTCTTTATTCTAAATCTTTCATCCCACATTATGAGTCTGTAGTTCTATAAATCCCCTAGTAGTCGTTCATCTTCTATATCTCACCCGCAGCAAACACTTCTTTCACTTTGCTCTTCTTACCTTACTCCTCTCCTCAAGCTTGCTCCTTCCATCTTGCCCGCAGCCTTACCTCCTCTTCTCAAGCATACTCCTTTCATCTTGCCTTACCTCCTCTAGTTACCTTCCTCACTCTCGTTACCTTCCTCACCTAGTTCATCTTCTATATCTCACCCGCAGCAAACACTTCTTCCACTTTGCTCTTCTTACCTTACTCCTCTCCTCAAGCTTGCTCCTTCCATCTTGCCCGCAGCCTTACCTCCTCTTCTCAAGCATACTCCTTTCATCTTGCCTTACCTCCTCTAGTTACCTTCCTCACTCTCGTTACCTTCCTCCTTCGTTTTTATGGATCTTTTTAAGGTAATCGATTCTATCAAGCAAGCCATTAGCAGCATCAAAGTATGGATTATTGAGAACCAAGGAAAGAGAGAGGAGAGAAAGCAAAATCCAGCTCCATATTAACCCAGTACGAGAAGGATGACTTTTGAAAGTTTGTCATGGGGACGACAACACAATGACTCGTCTTAGTTTTTCAAGAAGCTTTGTTGATCATAATATTGAAGCACAAGGTACGAGAATGATGTCATTTCTTTATCAATCTCTCTCTTTGATAATATTCTTAAAGTTTTGAATATGAAGATCGTGCTTATGCAAGGCTAGAGTATAATGTGCACTCTTTGATATGTCCATTGAGTTTTCAGGTGTTCGAGTAAAAGTTGGATACTAGTCTCAATGGCATGCATCGATAATCAGAACTGTTCTTGTGCCAAATGTTGTGTTGATCAAATTGTGGAGGATGAAGCTATAGACGTGAGATCCCTCACTCGTCGACCTCTTTCCTTTATATCTTCCATCAATGTTCACAATAAGGTTACTTTGGATGGCTCCTGGCACAAAGACTGACTGTATCAAAAGGAAGCTAGGTGCCCATGCAACCAAACAAAAGGAAGAAGCCACGTTCAAGTAATCTCTTTTTGGCATCTTGGAAGGGTAGGGTGAAAGGTTTTAGAACCAACGAGGAGATGAAATCAATAAAGGAAATATTGGTTCAACATGTATACATGCATACAAAGCTTGTGTTGCGAGAGAATTATCCAACTTATCTTCCACAACACAGACCAAATTGTAAGTGACTTCATTAAGAATTTATATTTCATAATTAGAGAATTTCTTGAACCTCAATGTCTTTATTTTTATTTTAAGATGTATATCCTTCACCTTATGAGTAGTGGCAGCCTGCCGAATGCATTTTAGGATTCATGGATGTGTTATATGGGTCCATAGGAGAGTTGCAATATCAAGGTAGATCAGTAGCTTAGTTAGCTCAGTCAAGAGTCTTTTTCAATGATCATTTTTACCAACTATTGGATAAAGCCAACACACATGGGGTGTTGAAGAAACTAGCTCTCCTAGCATGGAATACCATTGACTGGCCAATTCCTCATGGTGTTGTAATAGAGTCATATAGAGACAGGTTATTTTTAAAAGTACAACGATCCCTACAGCCATGGATTGCTAGTAGAATCAACAAAATAACTATTTGTATGCCAATAACAGTCTTTGTAGATCTATTCAGTAAATTTTCTATCAAGATTTTCAAGACAATGCTCAATTATAATGCAAATGGTGCTAAAAGAATTCCTTACTTCTTGGATTTGGGACATGAAAACATCCAACCAAGTATACTGTGAGGTTGTGCACAACCAAGTAAACTGTGAGGTTGTGCACAACTCCATTAAACTTAGGTACATGATCAAAATTTCATATTAACATTTTACTATAAACACAGTAGAATGGTTGGGAACCAATTAGTTCCAATGGATCAAGGTTTGGACTCTTTTGGTCCTGAGAATGAAGCACTGGATATCACCATTAATGAGAATGACAATTTATTGGGAATTATATCACTCAGACAATGCTGCACACTCACTCAATTATGCTAGGACATTCAGGTGGAGATAGAGGGTAGTGTTGTAGAAAGATTCTCATTCATCTTGAATAACAAGAAGGTAAACAAAGAGTTGAATATGACTCATTGTTTTTTATTGATTCTTGAATGAATTATTGATTAGCACTACATGTGGACAGGTATTGCAGCAAAGGGAAAGGAGAATTCTATGTAGAGATATACCAAATGGAATTATTGAGATAATTCAAAATTCATGATTACAGGTACAAAATGATTATTTACATAGTATACAATTGTGAGGTACGGGATAAAAATTATACATTATAATGTTAAACAAACGGGAAACAAACTAACGATTCTTAGACAATTAGTTCCATTCAGGAGATGGTGGATGCTATGAAGAGTTGGCATCCAATGCCCAGGATGTTCCTATGAAGAAGGTTGGCCAAGGAGCTTCTGTTGTGCCTTTTCCTCATCCACCACCTTCTCTTCCATGTTCTGATCTCGCCTTTGCTCTAGTAGTTGAACCTTTCGAGGCTCATATTGTTGGAATAAGAGAAGCTCTATAATAGTTTTGGCTCTAAAGTTACAGCCATAATCAGCATTGTAACTATATTTTTTATCATTTACAAAAACAATGGAGACTTAGTTTCTTTGGTATTGTAACAATTTGTCATTAAAAGTTTGTAATAGATACATCTATATTCATGAGTCAAGTCTCTCTCTCTCTCTCTCTCTCTCTCTCTCTCTCTCTCTCTCTCTCTCTCTCTCTCTCTCGCTCTATGGATTACAAGCTAGACTCTAGCATAAAGATGAATTTCATTAAACATCATTATGCATTATAAACTTCCAAGAGTACAATGTGCCTCAACTCAACTAGGAGGCCCTGAAGTAGTTAAAGGATTCTCGAGTCCAAGCTCAATAAATGGATGGGGAAGGGGCTCACGATCCTTAGGTCCAGGATCAGTAGTTTGAGGGGCTGTGATGAGGGTCCTCATGTCCAAGTTCAGTGGATTGTGGAGGCATCTGGACTTGTTTCATAACAATAAAGTGTAACTTGCAATCATGCAAATTATTTATGGTTCTGAGATTGGTTATCAGGGGGAAAATAATGGAAAATAGCACCAATTTGAAAAATAACATAAAACCTACTTTAATCTCTCTTTTTTTTAGTAGATGAATTTAAAAAACAAAATATATACATTTTCACATTTTAAATAAAAAATTACGTAATTAAAAAATTTTAAAATGCATTTGAAATTTTGAAATATTTTATAATTACATTACATTTTCCTATAAACTAAAAAAATATAAAAGCTACTTTAAACTCTTATTTTCTTTTTTTTAATAGATGATTTCTAAAAACAAAATTTAAACGTTATATTTAATTCAAAACTTCAGTTATATTTTTTTCTTTATAGATGATTTTAATAAACAAATTATATACTTTTTCACATTTAAATAAAAACTTCACTAACTTAAATAACATAAAAGTTACCTTAAACTCTTATTTTCTTTTTTTTTCAAAGATCATTTTTAAAAATAAAATTTAAATGTTTTTTTATTTAAATAAAAATAGCACTAATTTAAAAAATAACTTTAATCTCTTTTTTTTTAAAGATGATTTTAAAAAACAAAATATTTACATTTTCACATTTTAAATAAAAAATTACATAATTCTTAAAAAAAAACTTTAAAATGCATTTGAAATTTAGAAATATTTTATAATTATTCCTATAAACTAAAATTTAAATAAATTTTTGCAAAAAAAGAAAGCTATATAAAAAAAACCTTACCTGGGCTCTCCCGCTCTGTCGGTCACTCTCCATTGCTACCGCAATTCCGTTGACCTCCTGCAAATCCAAAATCGGTCGATGACGAGGAGCTCGATCGAGGTATGAAGAATGAGGGGGGGTCCCTCTCTTTATATAAGAAAATTTAGGGTTTCCCTACCTCGATCGAGGTATTTCACATGCAACATACATATCGATCCATCATACCTCGATCAAGGTATAGACATGCCACGATACCTCGATCGAGGTATTTTACATGCCATATATACATCGCTTCGTCATACCTCTATACCTCGATCAAGGTATTTGACATGCCCCATACACATCGGTACATCTACCTCGATCGAGGTATGGACCTGCCACGATACCTCGATCGAGGTATGTCAGTAGCCAGCCGGATGCCACATATCCTGCCATGATACCTTGATCGAGGTATGTCAGCAGCCAGCCGAATGCCACATATCTCGATTGACGTATTCAACATGCGGCCAAGTCATCGGTCCAGCATACCTCGATTGAGGTATGTCAACTGCTCTGTCGGATGGCACATACCTCGATCGAGGTATAGCTGGGCATGCCACAATACCTCGATCGAGGTATAGATGGATTGCCACGATACCTCGAGCGAGGTATAGGTGGCATGCCAGGAGACCTCGATCGAGGTATAGGCTCGGTTCGATGAAAAAGTCCAGGACCTCGATCGAGGTATCGGCTTGGCTCGGTTGTCCTCGTGTGTGATTTTCATTGGAGATAATACCTCGATCAAGGTATTGCAGACCGAAGCAAAACCTTTGTATTTTCACTCGAGCGGGTGTCACACTCACCCGAAAGTGGTCCAGAAGTGGACACCCTTAGCTTGCTACCTCCCTATGGCAAGCTTGCGGCATATCGAGATCCGTGCATGCAAGAAACTCCGTGATATATACTAATGACTCTTGCACAAGCCATCCCTCTGCCATGCTTGCTTCTGGTCTTGCTCTTTGTCTTACAAATCCCTTCAAAGTTTTCATAAACCGCTTGAGAAAAAACATCCATCGACTATGAACAGTACCTGTAATAGCCACCTCATCAACTATGTGCACAAGCAAGTGGACTTGAGTTGTCATAATGCTCGAGGGAAAGTGCTTCTCAAGCAAGCATATAGCTTCGATGGATTCCACCCTAGCCTTCTCGATGCTCGATACGGAGATCTCTTTTTGAGATATCCACCTATTTCACATGCCCATGTAAGATATTTTCATCATCAGTCTACAGATTAATTAGCTTAAATTGAAGAAAATGCAATCAATGCGATTTGATAGTAAGCATACCTCACAATACCACTGATCTTGAATATAGCATTTCTAACATCTTCTTGTAAGCACCCTTTTATTGTAATTTGGAGGATGAACTATCAGAGCAACAAAGAAGTCATGTCAACAATATAACATAATCATAATTACGCTAACGCATCATGATTATCGGTACACTAATTCTACAACTTAGAATACCTGTAAGACCTTGTGCCAATCGTGGGACTTGAGCCCACTAAGCTTATTGCCCTTTGAAAATGCTCCTTCCAAGCAACACATGTACCCTATTGGTGTTTGAAAAGAGGCAATGTCTGCCTTGATCGCTGCCTCCTCCCTTGTAGAGAGGATCCATGTTGCTTTCGAAAGGACAACTTTTCCCGAAGCACACACTTGGGGCCACAAACGAGACATCCTATTCATAGCGCACAAGTCTTCTTGCACTCCTCTCGAGTCTTTGGAACCAACCAAGTGTGCCCAAATAGTAGCCCCCACATTCTTGAAGATATGCATGGGATCCAAGAGATGATTGATTTGTAACTGACCCCAATAAGGAAGCTCATGAAAGATCGATAGCCTCTTCATACCAGGAGGACGTTCCTCTCCATTCGCCCTCCAAGCTTGAATCCAATCACTTGCCTTCAAATATGATGGTGGTGGATCAAGTTGACCTCCACGTGAGAGATGGTCCAGCGGAAGGTATCGAGCATGACCTTCATAAACATTTTTCCTCATATGTTTGGAGTATTGTGCAAGCGATTTCAAACCTGGTCCACAAACAAGACAAGCATGGTACCCAGTTGTAACAAGTCTTGCACGTGTGCATGAATGTGTTAGTATAAGACATGCGTGCGAAAGAGAGTCATAAAAGCATAATCCTATATTATACTTGTAGAGACACAACCACGTACCTGTGCACTCTCCATATCTTGGGTAGTCATGCATGGTCCACATCAAGATACCCCTGACCAAAATATCATTGGTATGTCTAGGAGCTCTAGAAATATCAAAGACCCACACTCCTCTCCATAATATCTGTAACTCCTCTATCAAAGGTGCCAGGTACACATCCATATTTTTTGCCTTGTACTTCCCTGGCACAAGTAGTGCACGTGGGGGCCGCTCGAGGGTATCCTGCAGCACCTAGCAGAGGCTGATACAGGAGTTCAGGAGAGGCAGCCAGTCTGGGAGATTATTAGCAGCATCGCAGGGTGGCACATTTGGACCTCGCGTTGCGCGCAGATCCTCAGTGGCACCTCCTTATCGACTGCCCAGATCATGACTGATATTTGGAGCGAGATTATTCATACCCTCAGAGGCCAATGGGACCAGATTCAGGGAGATTCCCGGGCCGGTCGGGAGAAGCGGAGACGCTTCCTCCGGGCTTGGGACACACAGGGCCTCTTCTTCGAGCAGACTTCGCAGGGCCTTCAATGGCGCTACTCACCACCCCGATGGCTGTTCATTCACACTCGCCTTATCCCTCCGTGAGAGAGAGATTTAATTTTTTGTTACCTTTTAGGGCTGTGTCCGATTCGTGAACACAGCCTGTCAGCTACAAGCTGACCTTTTGTATCTTGCTCTCGAAGTAATATAATTAGCACTGTTTTTTCGGCAAAAAAAAAGGGTAGGAGTCTAGCTACTACCCAAACAGGAGGGCTTCCCATCAAGCACTCATATAGAAGTATCACATCAGGCTTTAACTGTATGAGATTTGCATGCACTGGGATAAAGAACACATTTCTCTCATCCTCATCCATCTACAGGCATAGATCTTGGAGAGTCTTTGTGCTCACTGACCTGGTCCCATCAAGACCAAATACTGCATGTAGCATCTTGAGTTGCAAGTGTTTCCACTAAATGTGTATTCTTCCTTCAAGGTGATCCTCTTACTCGAGAACTACAACAAGATCTTGGTATAATGTAATGATGCCCTACAGCAACAGATCTTGTGTTGACTCCTTCGTATTGTCATCGGCTTGACTCAAGAGTTGAAGTTCCAATTTGGAAATTATTGCCTTTTGACTTTGTAGCTCTATGCACTTTTTTTTATACTTAGCCAGTGTTGAGGTGTGTGCAAGCTTTAGACTATTGAAATGTTGAGCTTCTTTTGGCTGCCCTAGCAAATTTTCAGTAAGCATGCAAAGTTGGAGCATCTATTGTCCAGTTTTGCTTTGGCATTAACAATTGTCTCTCTTGATGTTATGCATTCCTTCTCTAGTGCTTGAGGTTGTGCTGCAACTCATTCTTCCAAGGGTCCTTTTGCATGCACAAGTGGTGGACAAGGTTTGTCTGCATCCACAAGTCATGGAGTAGATAATGTAAACTTAGACATAGAGCTTGTTATAGACCTTGCCCTAGAGCAAAATGAGATTCAAGTCATCCATCCTACTCATGCACACCCTTCCTCTACCTATAATCTAGATGAGGTAGTAGCCTAGCCACACCTTGTATCGATCGATCCAATAACTAGTGAGGGTGAGGAATACCTCCCCCTTAATTATGTGTTGGAAGAGACTAGGCTTCGAGAGGATGAGGCACCATTCTAGCTCTCAAACAATGCATGTGAGGATGTCATTGACGTTGGTGCTCCCATCGATCCAATAATCCATGATATTGCACGCTTCGATGACTTGAGCCTCACCGATTTTAAGTCCATCCTTCTTACACAGAAGGCAATCAAGGAGGCGCCAGAGTATGAGATTTTCGAGGATGAATTTTGAGATTTGCAGAGGTCTTTGCTCAAGGACAATGATGAAAAAGCTGGCACCTCCATTCCTCATCAATCTCGCAATGCACCACCAAAAAAGGGGGTCAAGTTTGTGGATACTCTTTATGATGAGGCAAAAAATTTATGAACTTTGCTAAGGTTTAGGATTAATTATCATATTGCTTTCATTGTTTGTTTTCATTTTCAATCAGTATCCTCTACATTTCTATCTGTTCTATTCTTGCATAGAAAATACCTACTCTGTCTTTAGCCGGCAATGCGTAAAATTAGGGTTTCATGATACCAAACCTTAACTTAGTATTTTCTCCTAGTTTTTTACACATATCTATGTGCATACAACAAAATAGCATGTGCAAATAGGCCTTGGAAGTAGCAAATCAGGATTTGGTGCTTCTAGGGCCTATTTGCACATGCTATTTGTTGTATGCATATAGATGCCTATGGGAGCTGGTGGATTGAATTAAAATGAAAAATATTAAAATCATCTAGGTTTAGGATTTTGAGAAATTTTCATCGATGGTGGTTATTTCTAGGATAGTTTGTGGCTCAACAAATATGCTATGTGCAAGGGTAGAAGAAGCAGAGATCTTCTAGGGGAGTGATGGCATCAATCGGTCCCTACATTGGCACAGTGACTCCACACATTTTGGTCTTCCATTGCCATTTTTCCCCGTATGGAAAGTTAAAGATAATGAATCTTAGGGTCGTTAGTCGAATGCTAAAGATGAAGGCCATAGGTCGCACTACGGATCGTGTGGTTCTGGTTAAGCATAATGTTGCTTTATTTTTGTTCTCAAACACACGGTTTGGACCCCTTCACAGTGACATAGCCATTGCAGGCCTAGCTATTGTCAATGATCCCCAAGCCATTGAGAATGAAATTGTTAAACCCTTCTTTCTCTGACAAGCTAAAGAGGTTACAACATCTAGCAAGAAGAAGCATAGGCTAGAGTAATATGTGCCCTATGGGTTGATTGATGTAATATCTCTTGGAATCAATGAAGACTTCATTTTTTGAATTGTTTTCTTTCTTTGTCTCTCAATATTGTTTCCATTGTTTAAATTGCACAAAGTCATACACTGCAAATCATGTGGGGAAAAAGTAGCTTTGTTATATTGAAAGGAGGAAGATACAATATCGAGATCACCAAAGGCATACTACACTCATCAAACCTATCACCCAAGGCATAGTATAAAAAACACCCAAGTATCTTTGCCTCATCTAAAGCATACAATGACTTACATATCCTTTACGGTCATAGTGACCTGGGATTTGTTGTACTCATGGTGGGCATGGACGAGGTGTCTGCTATTGCTGTGCAACCCCCCCCTCATGTGGAGATTTCTGAGTTGCTACCTTGCAATGGAGTTGCTCGTTCAGCTAATGCTGCTTCACCCTCTGCTCCATGCATTGCTGTAGTGCTTTCTTGCTCTCTTCTTCACTGACATGACCCGTTCACAGAGAGGTTGGTGTAAGACATCCTTGAAATTTTCAATGCTAATGTTCAAGATCAAGTTTCACGTGCCATGGGACGCAATACCTATTGTATTGGCTAGATTCTCGATCCTGAGACTCACACAAGAGATTTTGTTTTAAGTTATCAAAGTTTATTTCCATGTTTATAAGACTTTTTTTTTAACCCTACTATGTAGAGAAATATTTAACTCTTCCCAATACTTTAAAACTCAAATTGGACAAAGTACAAAGCAAACACGAATAACACAAGAGAAGAGAGCTCCCTTGAAATAAATGCTCCTCTCGTTAGATCTGTGTCACCACCCAAGTCCCTTATAACTTTCATGATGCTCCTTTGACTATAAAAATCACTGCAAATCAGAAAAACTAGAAAGCATACACAAAATAACACTAAAACAGTTATGATAGAAGGAGAAGAGAGCTCCCTTGAAATAAAACCTCTCTTTAGATCGTGTAGTCCACCCAAGTCCATTCTAAGGGTGTTTACACACTAGAGCCCCCCATGCCCACCCATTGATCATTCAATGCATCTAGGCCGTGGTCTTGACGTGGGCAAGCAATCTTGCCCATCCATGATCGATGGGCAATGCCCATCGTGCACAAGTCTATAAACACTCTAACTTTCATGATGCTCCTTTGACTTTAATATTACTTGAATTTCCAAACCCCGGACTCTAATTGTTATCCCTATTACTCCTAAGGCCTATATATGTATGAGGATTCAGGAAACTTGTCGCCCACGAACTAGTTTGAACAAAAGACATTGATTACATAGTGCCAATAGTAGATGATCATCCTCCGCTATGCAATCTTGGTAGACATCCATGCTCCATCATGCAATCTTAGTGCAGCCATCAACAGATTCTTACCACCTTGCTCAATGCAAATATCAAGCAGGTTGTCACAAGATCTGCACCAAACATCAAGCAAGTAGTAGACAAGATGCAATTCGTTGCAGTTCCATCCAATTTTCTGAGCTTCAGTGAAATATCACAGATGCACATGCAGATGTCAACTTGGTGCACGAGGGCAAGAAACCACCCAGACTATATACCATGCACGAATAGTAAATCATCAACTCTTGTGCATATTCGTGATACCTACCTTCATGTGTGCTGATCCCTGTTGCCCTAGAACCTCCTTTCTACACATAGCATCCCGTCAAGTGGCAACTCCTTATGCTTCTCCTCGTGCCCCTCTAAAGGGAATACCATTAACCAATACAGCCTATTAGTTATCCCTAGGCAATTATCAACTTATAACCAATACACATCCAAGCATAAGGAAATCTTAGGAAGCCCTAGTCCCCTTGCACCCCTCATCAAGCACATGGACAGAACCTTGTCTTTGACCATTAGATTGACCTTGTAACTTGCAAATGAAACATAAACCACACCATGGTTTTATACATAAAATCAAACCGATATGAACATCAATTTACACACGAGTTACAGCAAACCATATTATGGTCTCTCTAAAGACTTCTGTCAACCGGTCCATCAGAGGTCATGCAAAATTCAAACTGGATTAACAGCAAAATGTGACATTCAAATGAGAATCTTGGTTCACCAAATGTGACTATTTGTTATGTGGTACCGCAATCCTAGGTCGTAACAGGCTCAATGATTTTTCAATGCCTTGCATAGCTCTTTGCAAAGAATCAAAAGAGGCAGCATACGAGATGCAAATACAGTTAGGATCACAGAATACATTGCCTGGGACAAGCGCCACCTGGCAATATCCAGAAAGCTTATTGATCATCAAAAGCAAAAAAACTAAACACCAACTAATTATCGACAGCAGAAATGATTGTTATAGAAACTAAACATCAACATTGAAACATGCTCATATCATATAAGGATTTCAGAGCCATATATTTCTGTCCTTGACATCATTTCTTAAAGAGATGCCCCCAAAACATCACTTGATAAAACCACTAATCAGGAACAAACAAATATCTGAAACTTCATTGGGTTGACCAGAAACTGCAAAATAAGGCATTTTTCACTTACATGAGCTTTCTCCAATATGAATTGACAGAAAGTCTCAGCATCATGAACTACACCAAACCCATCATCTTCTGTTCCATACTAAGCACTGATATCTGGGAACAAATAGAAAGCACCCTGAAAATACAACAATCATCAGATGAGACACTTCACTAATGGTATTGAATTGAAACCTTCTGATCAGACTGGAAAAACCAATCCTGACAACTAATAAGTATTTTTGGTTTGTTAGAAGTGCAATAAAGATACATGCAGTCAATTTCTGAGATTATGTTCAGTAGGTCTGTAAAGTTATGTGACATATACATTGAAAGCAGTGAATCAGAAGAGATATTTAGACTCCATATCATAATGAGATTATTTCTTCATTGCACAAGCTGAAATTCTTCATTCTAGGGTCTTGAACATCTCAAAGGCAGACCATCCACCCCAAACATGCATAGCTGAACAATCTTGATGCAACAAAATTACTAGTGGTAATGATGCAACTACTAATGCCAGAACAGCAAGTTGTGCGATTAGTTCTAGATTCACCATCTACCTACTCATCCTCAGAATGTGTGAACTTTACTGAGGCTTGAAGAGCCACCGCTGAACAGTTCACACAGTAAACTGGATTCATTGTAATATATATCTCTTTCTTATTAGGTGCTTCCTTAGCATTTTAGTGGCAAAGGCCACTAATTACATGCTCATGCAATCTCTTCAATTCTCTTATTGAACAAACATGAATGATATTAACTCTAAGGATGGTGTACTTAAGAAAATGTGTCAAGACTTGTAATCCTATACTGTCATCTTAACACTAAAAGATTATTGAATGCGCACATCTGCAACATTGTGGAAAGAACTGATAAAGGATTCAAATAAGCTTTTACTAAGGGTGCATTCTTTGAATGCAGTAATGCATGAGCTGCACAAGAATCATCCATGTGCCTTTGCATGCCCTATTCAAGATATCTTCGCATTCATAGCATTAACCCAACGACCTTAGCATAAATCACACCTTTGGAGATGGGCAAGCTCTTCTTTTAGAAGCTCTCCCATGAGTGTCGCAGTTTTGTTACGTCAACCATAATTGTAGAATCCTATGGCTTAGTTATGGAAAGGCAGAAACCATCGGGGCTTGATGGTGTTGGCAGTGCCATCAGGCTAGAGCCTAGGGGCAATGCTAGGCCTAGAGGCAATAAGTTTTGGTATGGAATTACTAAGGTCCCAAGAGGGCATGGAATCACCAAGGTCCAAACTTAAGACACATGGCACTCAGCTAGGTTCCATGTGGCAACATTGGGTTCAGAGAGAATTCTACATACTTTCAAAGAAAATTACCAAAGAAAAAAGACACACGAGAGCAAGGAGCCAACGCTTGGAGGCAGCTAAATTTCGAGGCTGGGTGGTGGTATTGAAATCAGAAGCCTTCTATGCTATCCAGAGATGTGACATTGGTATCAAAAGCCAAGGCGATATGACACTCTCATGCTCTTAATAAATTCGACATTTGCAATTCCACTAACATTCATAGTCAAAGTGACCCCATGCATAATGCTCCTTCTTCACCTCAAAACTACAGCTTTGGTCGGTAGCTGCATGCCCGTCGTACGTCATAAGACCTTATCTTATTCCACGATCTGTGTATTTGCATTGAGCATGGTGAAAGAGCTTAGTTGTAGAATCAAAGGGGCTCATAACCAAAGGAAAACAATATTTGATTAGGAGGAGCCACCATCAACTTGCTCCATGCTATCGTTGACTTGTATATAGAAGTGAAGGAACATGGTGGAGAGCGAGAGAGAGAGGGTAAGCTAGGGAGAGAGAAGATAATACTCAAATGGAAACATAATGAAATTGAAAGGAAACAGAAATGAGCAATAGACCAAAATGGAAAGACTCACATTGATAAGCTTGATGTAGACTCCTTGATGTGTGTTGATGTGACACACAAGTACAATCATATATATATAGGATAGACACACACTAGAATACCAAAGTGTATATGGGATATCTCCCAATATGACACGTGGCACTCACACATAAGACTCTACTAGAACTCCTAGTAGAACACATTAAACACACTCAACTTGACTTCATGTTCTAACACACCCCCATAAAGGAAAGGTGAGGGACTACTGGAATGGAACCAAGAACAAAACACGACAATGACGGACTACTAATCTGTGCACCGCAAGTAACTCAGAGGCTAAAGTTTAAGCATGTTCAAAGGTTGATCCAAGAACTCTCATAGCTTGAGAGTCAACATGACTCAAAGGCTCATGTCTTAGCATGGCTACATGACCAGCTCATAGGTCTAGAAATACACTAACATCCTGGAACTCGGCCAGGCCTGATAAAGAGACCCTATCAAAACCAATACATGGCTCCTGCAATACATCCCCATCCTGGCTCCAAAATAGGGTGACATGGAGCCACATACCATAGATAGCAAAACATCATTTTAGGAGGACTATCCAAGGCTGAGAACCTTTAAAGAGATTATTAGATTCAATTTTTGGGGAACTACCCAGGCAGAGTACCCATATACATCAAGCTCGTGGACATATTTTAGAAGACATATTCATCATCCTTATCTACCTCCTGAGGAAAGGATAGATTTCAGAGATGAGCAGTGAGAGCAAAAGTTGGTGTTGGAGTGTCTTCTTCTTCTTCTTCACTACTGGTAGTTGCATCCAAACTAGCATGCTCCGTGGATTGTTGTTTGGCAAGCTTCTGAAAACAATGGTTTTTTGTATGGCCAAGCTTCTTACAATACGTACATTTGAAAGGTTTGAATGGCTTCTTACCCTTGGAATATAATGCTTGCTCCTCATGGACATCCTTGTGCCTTCGTTCATGATAGAGAAGCATTGCAACCATTTCATCAAAGGACATATCCCGTGCTACACAAGGCGTTGGTATGATATCACGATACGGAGGAATATCCTCAATGCTGGAAAGGAGGACAGCCACTTGATCATCTTCCCCAATAAGATGACGGCATTCTTGAGGCGTGAATAGCAGCAGCAACACTCTTCAAGTAGGTCGTTTCTTCAAAAATGGGCTACAAATGAGGTCATTTTTAGGGCGACCGGTAGTAGAACATCTTCATAATAGTAAGCAACTATTTCCTTCACAAAAATGCCCCCAAAACATCAAAAAGTCGTCACACATTGGTAGATATCTATAATGCAAGTCTTCTTAATTTCACACCCCTCTATAGTAGCCCAGAGGGGGTTATCAGCCTCACATATAATGAGGGCGAGCTCGTAGCCATGGTGAACATAATAAGGAAGAAGTCTTTTCCCCCTGACAAGACGCTGTATACTAGAACATGTAAGCCCACTCAAGATTCCCACGACCAAGATTCAAGATGTTAAAATAACTCCATGTGCCATCCTCCCACCCCATTCCCACTCCCACCCCCATCCTCCCACCCCACCTCCCCCATTCCCACTCCCTCTCCCACTCCCATGCCCACGCCCATTCTCCCACCTTCCCCATTCCCACTTCCTCTCCCACTCCCATCCTCCCACCCCACCCCTCCCACTCCCACTCCCATCCTCCCACCCTCACCCCACCCCCACCTCCCCCATTCCCACTCCCTCTCCCACTCCCACTCCCATTCTCCCACCCATTCCCACTCCCTCTCCCACTCCCACTCCCATTCTCCCACCCACTCCCATCCTCCCACCTCCACCTCTCACTCCCACTCCCATCCCTCTCCCACTCCCACTCCCATTCTCCCACCCCCACGCCCACCTCCCCCATTCCCACTCCCTCTCACACTCCCACTCCCATCCTCCCACCCCCACCCCCATCGCCCCCATTCCCACTCCCTCTCCCACTCTCCCTTTCTCCCACTACCACCCTCCCACACTCCCTTTCTCCACACTCCCACTCTCCCTTTCTCCCACTACCACCCTCCCAACTCCCACTCCCATTCCCACATTCCTACTATCAATTCCACTACTACTTATGAATTCTAATTAAAACTATTACTTAAATAAATGATATTACTGAAAACACTCATAGGATTTTAGGTTTAGGATTTGGTGGTTTGGGTTTAGGGTTTGGGGTTTCGTGAGTTAGGGTTTAGGGTTTGTGAGTTAGGGCTAGGGTTTAGGGTTTGTGAGTTTGGTGGTTTGGATTTAGGGTTTGGGGGGTAGGGTTTAGGGTTTAGGGTTTAAGGTTTGGGAGTTAGGGTTTAGGGTTTAGGGTTGAGGGTTTGAGGGTTAGGGTTTGGGGGTTAGGGTTTAGGGTTTGGTGGTTTGGGTTTAGGGTTTAGGGGGTAGGGTTTAGGATTTAGGATTTAAGGGTTAGGGTTTAGGATTTAGGGTTTAGGGTTTAGGGTTTGGGGGTTGGGGTTTAGGGTTTGGGGGTTAGGGTTTAGGGTTTAGGGTTTGGGAGTTAGGGTTTAGGGTTTTTATTAGTTAGGGTTCAGGGTTTAGAGAGTCAAGATTAACATTTACTATTTAGGGAGTACGGATTAGGAGTTAGGGTTTAGAGATTAGGGTTTATGAGTTTAGGTTTAGGGATTAGGGTTTAGGGTTTAAGGGTTAGGGTTTAGGAATTAGAGTTTTGGGATTAGGATTGTGGGATTAGGGATTAGGGGTTAGGGTTTACGGATTAGGATTTAGAGGTTTAGGATTTAGGTTTAGGAATTAGGGTTTAGAATCTAGGGCTTAAGGTTTAAGGATTTAGGAATTAGGGATTAGGGTATAGAATTTAGCGTTTAGAAATTAGGGGTTAGGGTTTAAGATTTAGGGTTTAGGGTTTAGGAATTAGGGTTTATGGTTTTAAGGGTCGAATTAGGGTTTAGGGTTTGGGGATTGAGGGTTAGGATTTAGGGTTTAGGGTTTAGGGTTTAGGGAAATTTTTAAACAAGATCTAGATTTTTAAATCATTAATAAAGTAGATTATTGAGAAGAGACTAATGTTCTTTATAATGGTTGTTATAGCTTGTTTTCAAAGGAAACTCACAAAGAAGATGGCTACAAAATTTATTCCAGGGATGGAGGTGATTCTATGTTGCAAAAGAGAAGTAGTTGCATTTGCTATAATCCATGAAAGTGATCCAAATTCTATTTGTCACTTTAGAAGACTTGGCGAACATAAGGTGGCAGTTATCGTATCAAGGATTCTTAGTGCACATGTTGAGCTAAATCAAAGTGTGGGGATATGGAAATCCTTGGAGATGTTATGCCCTATAATACTTCCAACAAAGCATTTATTGCATGGGACAGAGATGAGACTTGTCCAACACATGTCATCAGGAATACAAAGTGCATATATTTGGATTTTAGAGTGGGAAATATTTTACAAATGTTATCATTTGCAAATAAGAATGTAGTAGAAGGTCAAGTCTTGGGATTTGAACAAGTGGAACACTGGACATTTACGCAGATGAGAATCCAAAAATTTACTGATGATGGTATGGATGATAACTCAATGTCATTGGATGGTCCCTACTATGAGGTAGGTAAGGATTTGAGATGGAGCATGCAATTTTCAAAGATTGGAAAGACTCAGCATGTGGTTTTTAATGATAAACATAATGTATACTACAACATCAAAGAATTGAAAGAATATGCCAATGTACCAAGCTCTATTCCTTCAGAGATGGATGATTCCAATGCACTCAACTATAGCACTGACGTCTTATCAGAAGTGGATGAGTTCATTGGTACTGAGAAAGAAAAATATTTCACAAGTGATGCCTTATCCGGGATGGATGAGTTCATGCACATTGAGAACTTGGGCAAAGATGTCAAAAGTGATATATTTTCAAGCATGGATGGCTTCATGGATACTGATAAAGTTCTTGGAGTCAAACCAAGTAGCTATGGAATTATCAAAATCATGCACGATAGTATAATGAGTGATGTTCTCTCTGGAGTAGAGGAGTTTCAAGACTATGGAGTTATGAAATCCATAGAAAGTGCATCAGTGAGTAATGTTCTCTCAGGAATAGATGAGTTTGAAGATCATTCTGAACACTCTATCACCACTGACTATGGAGTTATGAAATCCAAGAACATTGCAAGCTCGGACCCCATCTCTGCCTACTGCATCAAGATGATTCACAATGCTGAAGGATCATGCCTGTAATGATAGGACTCCATGGCAAACTGAAGTGGAAGTTGCATGACGAGGGAATCGGTGGATGAGGAAGAATAGGAGGACATCAATTTGCTGGTGGGGAATGGAGAAGAAGTGGGCAGGAAACTATCAAATAGATTTGCTACAATAGCTATGGCAATGACCCGGTGGGGTAGGCCTACTTTTATAGATTTCTATCCCCCCGACCGGAGGGATACTAAAGGCAATGGTCGGTGTTGAATTTGATGGCGACGGTCGGTGCTGAATTTGATGGCGATGATCGGTGTGGAGTATCTTAGGCTACAGCCGGCATGGTACCCAAATGGCAATGAGGCGGTTCTATGTTGGATGGCCGACAACCCAGTGGGGATCATGATCGTGATGATCGGCGGTGAACCTTTCGGCAACGGTCGGTGGTGAACTCTTTAGCGATGGTCGGTGGTGAATGCTTTAGCAATGGTCAGTGGGGTAGTGACTATGTAAAAATAGGAAAAAGAGGAGTGGGGTGGGGGAAATAAGGATGGAGCAGAGTGCACTTGTGTTGTGCAACATGATAATGTGGTCAGCGTGCGAGAACATGAGCACTTATAGAAATGCAAGCATAGACTCTAGTCACCTAGTGCTAACCATGTGTGCGCATGCGGTGTGTTCGATAGAGACTAGTGTGCCGCTACTGCGTCAGGTGAGATGCCTACTGTACTGACTCACCTAGACCTAGACATGATGATTATGATGAATGCAATGGAGGTGGACACCGTGCTGTAGCATAGCGAGTAAGGAGCCATGTAGAGTACATGTCAAGCTTGTTCTTTACCTTGCATGCCAGAGGCACCTTTGTGTTGGACTTTGTTGTTGTCGCGGGCTCTGACATCGAGTGTCCGTACTCAAGGTGAGGTTCTTGTGTAACTCTTTGTGGGGTGGAATTCGATTCCTGTGGGTCCCTTGACTAGTAATGGTGATGCTTGTGTTGAGTCGGACTACCTATGGCACCATTGCGTATTCGGTACCTTGCGGCTAGCCTGTCATGTTCAGGTTGTTGGCAGGTTCTTGTGGTGTTGTATCCTGGGTGGACACAGGTTCTTGTGGTGCTGCCTTCATCACCTTTGGGATTTTCAATGTCTTCTTTTGGATATACTTTAACCTGATTCAATCTGCCTCCAAACTACACGAATACCATGGTAGAAACTATGCTCACTGGTTGCTCTCCCTTAAAGGCACATTGTCCTTTCAGTGGGAGGTTATGGGGGTTAAAGGTCACTGTGCCTTTACCCCGATTATGTACAATACTTAAACACATATATAAATGAATGAAAAATAAGATTAGGGTGTTTTGCACCCACCAAAAACTTGTATGGCTCTCTATTTCTCTCTCTCCCTCTTTCGTTCTGCTTCCATTGAGAGCACTCTCAGCTCTATTGGCCATCCATACATTGACTAAATAAAGAAAGAATAAAGATAATGTATTTTAATACACTCTTTGATTGAAATAAGGCTTAATCAATTAGGGAGTAAAGGAAGGTTCTCACATCTGTACAGACAAAGGGTGACTTCTAATGGTCCACGAACCCTTTTGAACTATCTCTGATGGCCTCTCTCTCTCTCTCTCTCTTGGATCCCGTGCTAATGTGAATACAACATCCCTACTGACAATGGCCTTGCCACTTTGTTTGGGTTATGGTCCCCGTGACAGAACAATGACCTACCATTGTGAGGCAGAAATGCATAAAATGACAGAGCAGAGGATGGCACAATCAGACACGCTCATGCTACCAAACTTGTGGTCCAGAGCGATAGTGAATGGCTACTGCATCAGTGTAGCATGTAACATAAAGTGAATTTGCCCTTGACACAAATATAATGTTGTGTCTATTTAAACAATGTAGGTCAAGAACATTATCTTGGTTGACTTAATGTATCTCTAATTTATCGTGTAGATCCACGATAAATTAGAAAAAAGTTTTACTCTCCTTGCCCTTGAGTAGTTATCCATGACGGTTTTCTTTGGGGTTTATTCCTCACACAGTAAGGAGGACTTGGAAGTGCAAGGCACCATCTAAGGATATCTTATTCTATACTCAAGTGTGGCCCATCATTAGCATACGTTAGCATACAAGACTAAGAGAGAAGTGAATAGAGGAGGGTGTGAGAGAAGAGTTGGCTTTCATTGTGAGAGGGTTAGCAAACTAAGTCTTCCACAAGTGCAACTAGAATTGTTGTAGCTAGAGTTGGTGGAAGCACACCAAGAGCCCAACCCTCTCAACTAAGTCTTCCACAAGTGCAACTAGAGTTGTTGTAGCCAAAGTTGGTGGAAGCACATGCAGGGGTTTCACATTTCCCATTGAAAGTTTGAATAACAGTAGCAGGAAGGCGAAGAGAAAAGGTTTGGTGTCGTCCAAGCAATTAGGTGTGTCATCGTGTGGCTTATTCTCCGAGCTCCGAGGGTAAGCTCATGGTACAAAGATTATTGATGGATTATATCTTTAAGCCCCTAGGGAGAACCTCATGTAACAATTGCCTCATTTGATAAAAGCAATTGCATGTTTCATTCCCTACATTTTCATAGCGCTCTGTACTAGTCTAGCTATAGCATGATTCATTTACAACCTCACATGATCACTACCTACCTTCAACATTTCAAAAAGCCACTGGCTCCCAACTCATACAACTCCCATTGGACCAAAAAATCTTACATGCACTCACATTGGTACACAACCGATTCCCCATTCCTTTTCCCCTATCTAATATCAAAAATTTGCATTTCCTTCCTCTAGAGCCACTCACATTGTACAAAACCATATGTCCTATGAGTGCCTTTCATTTGGTTGCATTTGGACTAATGAATGCCTTTCATTTGGTTGCATTTGGTTGTATTTGGACTAATAGGTGTTATAGTGGTACTACTACCTTGTTTTTTGAGGGACAGGATCAAGGTCTCACACACCGATGTACAACAATGCCCCTAGTGAATTCTTCTTGTCTCCCCAAATCCTAATGGTACTACCAACTTCTTCTTGAACTAACAAAGTGGAAAAGGAAATGAATTCATCCACAAGGCTTTGGCCTCGTGCTTTGGGGAATGGGTCAGTACAAACGTCATGAGGAGGTAGTAAAACCTCCATAATAGGGGCCTCTATAGAGCACATAATCCCACACAATATGCATGGTGTGCACATGAGTTGACAAAAGACTGTAACTCTACTCGAATTTGATTGGTGGGTGAGTGGGTGCCCAACTTTGGGCAATCAATATTGGCTACCCATGCAATTACTTATAATGGGCACCAGTCAATTGCCACCTCACCTTTTCAAGGCTGCCCAATTTTGACTATGTGCAATGGGGGTGCACTCATCTAGCCCAATATAATATTTGATTGGCTCCTAGCATTAATTGTGGGTGGGCAAACCTTTGTGTGTGTAAAGGCCCTAGGTATAGTAAGAGGCTATGGGTTCTTGAGATTGAACTTGATCTTTTCCTTTTTGGTGCTTCCCCCCCTCCCCCTCCCTCCCCCTTTCAACACACACCCCCACACACACGGCCATCTATGAGGGGCAAACTGCTCATAGCCTATGCTGACAAGTAAGAGGGTAGTTCTTGAGGGAATCAACCATGGGTAGCCAACTGAATGCCCAAAATATTTCAATTGCAGCTGATTAGCCTAAACCTGGAATAGAGGATCCACAGATAGGCCAGTTTCACAAACATTCGAACAAAGACAAAGAGTTTCCTCAATCAGGCGATGCTTAGAGCACATTCCCACACCATTGTCTACCATGTGCATTCCCCCATGTCTAGATCTCTCTAGCCCTTTTCTCCTCATGCTCCTCTATAAGGGCTGATGACCAACTTGATTGGTTGCAACCTCCTGAGCCACTACCACTGCTAGTGGGAGCTACAAAATGATGGCTCGGTGGAGTTCAGATCTAGATTGTCTGATCACCGACCATTCGTAATGATAATGTGTTATGGCCACTTTAACCTACTAATTTACAAAATCCACCACCTAGCTCCCATGCCAAATGAGCACTGTTAGATCCAATTTCCATTGAACGACACACACAATTTGACTCTTTCCAACCTTAGATTTATGCTTAATCCAACGGTTTGCCTAGAGAACAAGTGGCACCCGTTGTCACCTGAGCGCCTCTCGTGTCCCACACTTAAAACCTGCCAATCATGCGATGCCATGTATGACACATTCCCTATTGCCACCATCGACGGTCAAAAATCGGTGCAAGTCTTTGATCTAGTCAAATACCGGGGCAACTGGCTCTTGGCCTCCAACCGATCACTAGTAGCCCTGGTTTCCTCTTGGGAATCACCTCCCAAAGCTGATTCCCTACACCTTCACGATATTTCCAAAGCAATGATTCTATGGTCAAGGAACAATTCCTAATGTTTACAGTAGGAAGAACTAGATGAAAAATGGTATGAGTGTGAGGTTGCATGGCATTCTAGGAGGAGTTCAAGTTGGGAACTATAGCTTAATGAAATCACCTGGCAATGCATTGAGGGAGGATCAAATCGATTGCTGATTAATGATCCCAATAGATTTGAGGTTTGCAAAAGCAAGCAACCAATCTAGTGGTGGTGACGCAAAGGTGACCTTCCTTGGTCATTGATGGCCATTACCAGCAACACAACGAATATGCCCATTGCTGACCCTTTGGTATTGAAATGATGGAAAAATTGCTTCAATCCATTGCCTTCGATCTCAACTTTTTGCCAGAGTTGCCTTTGACTGGTAATTTCATAAGCCAACCTTAGTGGGGTTTTTCTCCAGCTCTTATAAAGCTCTTTATCCAAACGTATACTAAGAGTAGCTTTTGTCGCTCTCAACAAGTTCAAATGAAAAACTCCGCTTAAGAGCCCAATAACTAGGTGCTGATACATGGTGTTATCTAAGATAAAGGGCTAGTAAAGGGGCGTGCCTTGCAAATGTCAAGATGCCCCCTTTTTAGTCCATGGGAGGACCCAGTAAAGAGGCATGAAAAAGGGGGGAAAATGCTTATG
Organism: Dipteris shenzhenensis; assembly: GCF_047967505.1. Lineage (NCBI taxonomy): Eukaryota > Viridiplantae > Streptophyta > Polypodiopsida > Gleicheniales > Dipteridaceae > Dipteris > Dipteris shenzhenensis. The sequence continues at coordinate 30,582,399 of NC_141611.1, forward strand.
TGCCAACCTCATATTAAAGTTGACAAGTGGCATAGTACTAGCCCACTAATGACTTTGGTATTGGATATATATGTTTTTCACCAAGCTAAAATTTTGGTCTTTTTTTTCTTGAAAAAATTATATCCCCCGCTATGGTTATCCATGCAATGCCTTTACATTTGGAAAACCTCACAAAATCCATAGGTGTAGCCCCTTGCACTAGCAAAAAGGTAGGGTGCATAGTACTAGCACCTTTACCCTATAGCTTCCAAATCACAACTCTATAGCACTAGTGAAAGGAACCCTTAGCATTGCAAGCTTCATAGAGCAAATACCTAGAAATACTAATGCACATACAAAACTAGAAAGCGATTTGTGAATCCAAGTATTGAAAATGTTACTCTAAATAGCCCAATCCCAAAAAACAAACAAACAAACAAAGCTGTACCGGAGAATTCAAAAGTAAGGACTCCATAAACACTCACTAGTAAGAAGTCCATAAACTTTATAGTGACTTCCATTGAGCCATCAGATGTCCTAGAAAGTCCACATTGATGCAAAAAAGCTAAGATATGTGTAAATTCTTTTGAAAAATCTTAATTTCGGTGAGTTTTTGCTAGCATGGATTGATAAAAGCTTTATTATACATTGTAAAAAAAATCTCCAAGGCCTCCTTTTAGCTATTTAAATAGTCAAAATCTAGAATGTTTTAAAAAACCCGCAATGTGAGAATCAAATAACAAAGACTAAAGCAAATCCTGACAATAAAACCAACTTCAAAAAAATAAAAGTAAATGAGAGGCCTGATATATCTTGAAAACCCCAACCTTATAATTCTAAATACTCTATTCAGCACTAGGTAGGCAACACATTTGGCAATGCACAAGAACAAACGATTTCTGATAAGATTCCTGATGAGATTTATTGTTTGCAGATCTCATACATGGGGAAGCAATCATTATGGATGGAACAGGTCTTGATGTACCACCGGTCATGGATGGAACTCCAAGACATCAAATAAGTGCAAGGACATCAAGCCAAAGTCATGAATGCATCAAGCGAAACTCATGGTCCTACAAAACTTCCTTGAGCCCTCTCCTCGAGACATGCTCCAATAGGAAAATTTCTAGAGGGTATGTTATTCTCATAGTCACAGATGGTGGTTAATGCAAGCCCAATCCACAAGTACTAATATTTTCATGTTTCCATGTGGCATGTACGCCCTCTCCTGATGCACAACCTAGATATGTGCGTCGATTTCTCATATCATCAAACCACCATCGTTACGATACTCCCCATATTGTTTCACAACTTCAACGAGGATTCCTGTGGACTCAAGGTCCCACTCCATCCTTCGTTGGTCTCCAGGAGTTGCATTGTGAGGTTTAGTCTTCCTTGGCTTAGGTCGTGGTGGTTTAGTAGAAAGGCTTGCTTGGGAGGACATAGGAGGGTTTGAGGAAGGGCAGAGTGAAGGAATGGAATCCCAACCAGGTCGGCCCAGATTAAGCATGGGCCATTGGATGTTGGCACTTTCATAGAAGGAAAGTGATTGTCAGAGGCCCACTGTGGCAGAATTGTTGCCCACTATCCCAAAATTGCAGAATTGAAAAGGTCTGCTATCCTCCTGGAGCCCTCCACGTGGGGGACGGGTCACTGTAGTTAGAAACTCTAAAGAATTTGGCTCGTGGCCTGCCAAATTTTGAAGAATTTCTTCCCAAGAAAGTTCTTTCTGCAGACCCTTCCCCTAAACATGTCCGCCAGGAAACTTCTTGACGGGATGCAATCAGAACAGAGACATGTGCCCGACCTATCTCGAGTGAGACCGGTGTGAAGCCGGTCTTTGGGATGGGGAGGCGGGCTGTGTGGGTGAGTTAATCTTGGGTTTTGTTTAAGCTCGAAGTTTAGGCTGGGGGCGAGAAGAGGGGCTAGTTGCAGGAGCGAGGAGCATCGGTTCGATCGTCTTGCGGCAGCGGCAGTAATCGTCTCGCAGCAGCAGCAGCAATCGTCTCGCAGCAGCAGGAGCAACATTTTGAGCCACCCATTGCCATTATCCTGCAGAGGCCCCCGAGATAGAGAGCGAGAGAGAGAGCAGAGGTCCCTGAGAGCGAGAGAGAGAGCAGAGGTCCCTGAGAGCGAGAGAGAGACAGAGACCACCATCACCCTTCCATGGCTGCCCTCAAACGATTCTTTCAATGGTTCAAAAAGCCCTGGGAAATCACCGGCCCCCTCGCTTCCCCTGAATTCAGAGAATCCGTGCCTGACGCTCTTGATTATCGCGTTTTCTCCCCTGCTACCCCCCCCCAGCGGGCTTCTGTCCCCCATTCGGAGACCGGCCAGGTTCTTGACATCAAATACTTTACTCGAGATCGGATGAGAGCCCCTTATAAGCATTTCGAGAAGGCGGTGGATCCCAACGAATTTCCTCAAAACGCTCAGCCGTCACCGGCAATGTGGACGATGGGCAGACAGGTCACATTTGATGATAACCCTGGGGATGGATATCAGAAGTAAGTACTGCTCGGTTTATCCATGTCTGCGCAGTAGATGACTGTCCAGACAATTACAGGACAAGAATCGGTGTGGACCGAGGGGAAATATATTTCCTTGAACTCTAATTTCTAAGTGATTGAGATTATTTCACGTCCTTGTGGATCTGGTTCTCAAGCCGGATAGGGAGTGGCATCTTGATTCTCGTCTTTATTAGCTGCTTCGAGGCGCAGATGTTTGATCGGGTGCTACTTTGGTTGAGTTGTTCCTAAAGTGTTGAAAATATTGCTTCCTGCTTTCTTGGGTGGTCTTGAAATCGTTCGATTTATGCTGGTAAACTAGTAGCTACTCTGCGATCGATCATACTTTTTCTCGGTTGGGCGTGACGGTTTGGTAAAATGAAGACTTTATAGGCTGCTGAGAATAGTTTTCGAGACATTTTCCTTTTAATTATTGGAACCCACCCAAATCAGAGTTATGTATCGATGTCCTAGATGGCTGATGCAAACTTTTTGAAAATTCATTTGGAAGCGTTTAGAACAATATGCTCACTCATTCCTCTGTGGCTTGCACATCTTATCGAATATGTTTCTCATTCATGCCACGCGTTCTCAAAAGCATGGCTGTGCAATTTTTGTTCATGATTTTGCTCCCTTGTTTATAATCTTCAAAGAGTTTGTCAGATCTCTGTATCTTGAATCCTCTTATTGATTCTTTCATACCCTGGCGCCCAAACTGCAGGCGCAATCATGTGATTGCTTTAGAGTCTAGATCACCTGCTGTTCAGCATGCTGCCTGGATTTGGTTTGCCTTTTAGGTGTCATGTGAATGGCTGTTTCTTCTTCCTTAAGGAGATTGACTGCATGAATCTTCTGGTGCTTCTTGTTTTTCCATGCATTCTTGGCACCCAAATGGTGCTATCCTGAGATTGCTTCACGTCGTTTGCTATGTTTGTTGCTGAGTGGAATCAGGCGAATTTTAATTGCTGTTTCCTGGGAAGGGCTGCGAACTTAGTAGGCTTAGTATTTGTTCACTCTCTCAGACTGACCATCGGACCTCAGTCTTAGGATGGTATGGTGTATTGTGATCGAGTATGGTGCCACTTCTGTAAGTAATTCCACCCACCACTCTTGTGGTCTTGGTCTCACTCTCCTCCACTTGCTTCCGCTTCACCTGTTACTATAGGATACTAGGAAATGGGGCTGCTGCAGCCTTCTTATCATGTCACTCAAGCGTTCTAGGCTTCTTCTCAGCCTCCATTGTATTCCCATCCAATATAGTCCTTTAAATTGATTTTATATGCACATGTCCTTAATGAAACCTACAAGGCAAATATTTATCTTCAAAAGAACATTAAAAATGCAAGTGTCCTTAAGGTTTGTTCTCCAGGAAATCTTCAGCATCACCTTGAACCGGCAAACTAGGTTGTGTAAACAAACTCAGCTAGGTTTCTAATTCTATCGACCATAGTCTATAAATGACCTATCCAATCTGGTAGATTTAGGCCCAAGGTTGACCTCCATGTGGGCTCTCCATGTGTGCCTATGTAAAGTCATATCCAACAAGTCATTCCTACCCATTTCTAGTTCCTTGGGCTTCCCCACATTGGCTCTACCAATTTAGTCTTATGTAGGCTGTCAAGCCCTCAGTTCTATGCATCCATGCAATCTTAATGAGGATATCCATGCAGAGCCCCTTCACAAAACCTTAATGTGGATCTACACATGCCTTCATGGGTGTGTGCTCCCTATTATGCATTTGCTCATATGCATGCCATATGCACCTTAGTAAACACCCAAGGTGTCCTTTGTACTTTTCATGTCGGGCTCACATGTGGTGCATTGATCCCACACTTTTGACATGCTTGTATGGCAATGGAATTTGCTCAACCTTGCTAGAAGATGGACAGTTAATTTTGGCGAATGGCTTTGAGTTTTCGCTTTTTTCTTGTCAAAGAAAATATGGTTCCATATTCTCATGGTAGTATTAGAGTATTTGCTGACAAAGACTACATAGGTCATCTAACGTCCTTAGTTGACACTCTATCCTAATTGAAGCTAGTGTGCTCAAAGCAAGAAACGATATTGATTATATTTTTTAACTAAATGAAGGCTAAGTTCACTCACAAGGGTTGGCATTACGAATGGGTACTTGTTTGGTACAAGTCCTTTTCCTAAGATATTGTCCCACCAAGGACCCAACTTCACATTCCTATGCTAACTTATAGCCATAGGTTCTAGCCCATGGTTTGCTATACTAGGCCCAATCCTTGGATGTAACAACTTCACCTTGGATGTCAACCATGAACTTTTACATGTATGGATACAAAAATCTACAAAAATTGTTGTTCTTAGGAGAACTTGCTACAGACAGGCCCTTTTCTTAGCTAAACTTCCATTTCTCACCCCAAAACCTAGCTTCTCAACCCTATGCTAACTTATAGGCATAGGCCCATGGTTTGCTACCCTAGACCCAATCCTTGGAGGTCTTTGGCCATTTTTAGAGAGGTTTTATGTTTCTAGATACAAACACCTATAACTTCTGAATTTGCAGGGTTTTGCTAGATATTTTCAAGTTTGGGGATTAAATATAGCTAAAACAAATATTTTTTTGAAGGTTTTTAGAATTCATAAAATAAAAAATGTAGATAAATTGAAATCAAAGTTGCATTGTATAGAGTTTGCCGCTGAGGACCTTCTCTTGAGATAGGATTAGTAGAGGAGTAGGGATACCAAATGTTGCTTCATAAAATGCTTATTTGGGTGCATGTAACTTTACTAAATGGTGGAACAAACATGATAAATATCTAATTCATGTCTTACTATGTGATTTGATATGCTAGATGACCCATATTGTATTTTCTACAGATATAGGTTTTCAAAGTTCACAGCTTTTGGTGATCAACATATAAAAAACAAATAAATTGATTGTCTTGGTCACCTAACTTTTTGTTGCCGTTACTTGAGGGAACTTGCTCTATACAGGCCCTTTTCTTAAGTACCTCCTCACTAACTTCCATTTCTCACCCCAAGACCTAGCTTCACATTCCTATGCTAACTTATAGGCATAGGCCCATGGTTTGCTACCCTAGACCCAATCCTTGGAGGTCTTTGGCGATTTTCAGAGAGGTTTTATGTTTCTAGATACAAAATCCTATAACTTTTGAATTTGCGGGTTTGTCCTAGATATTTTCAACTTTGGGGATAAAATATAGCTAAAACAAATATTTTTTTGAAGGTTTTTAGAATTCATAAATTTAGATAAATTTGAGAGTTAGAGTTGCATTGTATAGAGTTTCCAGTGAGGACCTTCTCTTGAGGTAGGACTAGGTTAAGCTAGTAGGAGTAGGGCTTTGATACCAAATGTTGGGAATGGGGGTGAGAGGAGAATACCAAAACATGGTGACATATTGAGAATGCAAGATTTATGCTACAAAGAATGATCAAATTGAGGAATATAAACTGTGAAAAGGAAGCTTACCCATAATCCTACTTATGTATCGCTTCTTACAAAGAGGCAAAATTACATTCCTAACTTAGATAAGAAAGAGAGAGAGAGAGAGAGAGAGAGAGAGAGAGAGAGAGAGAGAGAATTCCAGCTTTTTGGAAGGTTTTGTTTCTTGACTTGCTTGCTTATTTTTGCTTAGTCATCTTCTTCCTTCCTTCTTTATTTCTTGTTTTCTTTCCCTTTTGTTTATTTGATGTATTTTAGTAAGCATTGGGTTTGCCCAAGAGACTCTGCGGGTCTTTAGAAACCCAGTATAATTGCTAATGGTTGGGCACTGATGACGACATAAGTGTTGCTTTGCTTGCTAAGTATGTCTTCCTTTTGTTTTTCATAAAAGTTTTTGTTTACCTCTTTTTTCTCATTTTCTCTTTTATTTTCCATGTAGATTTTTGGTCTTTTTAACAACAAAAAAACTAAATTTGTATGATTGGACTTATTCTAGGTATATATAAATGAAGGCTATAGTTTGCAATAAATATAATATTCTACAATGTACTAGGTAGATCATCACTAGTTTACACGCTATCTTAAAATTAGTTAGTAAGTTTTATGATCTAAGATTGGGAGAGTTGAAATGAGGGTACAAGAGTCTAGCAAGAGTATATTACGTTTACTTTAACGAGCTTAATTCTTTGTCGAAAAAGGTGACAACTAATGGCATTGTTACTACCAAAATCCTTTCACGATCCCACGGATGCAATATGGCTTGAGATGTGCGATCTACACTTCTTACTTTGTAATGATTTGGCTTCATCATAGGGACTATACACATTGGCCAAGCTATGGATACAATATTGCATTAATTAAAGAACACATGAAACTATCTATCTTGTTAAACCATTGGTGTGATCATCAATGATGACATGCTTTTTATATATCAATTCTCATTTCAATTATGATAATGGCTAGACATTGCTTCTAATGTTTGCTTGTGTATGGACATGTTGTTTTTCCTCTTATGTAGTTTGATCTTCATCCATTTCATTAGCCAAAAGAATCCTAAAATTTCTATGTCTCCCTTCTGCTTTTCAAATTTTTTCTGTTCATCTGATTTTTCTTCTCTTTCGTTTTCTCTTTTATTTTCTTCATAGGATTTTGGACTTTAGAACAACAAAAATTTGAATTTGTACGATTGGATATATTCTAGTCTCACAAAGGTATATATAAAATTTGTGTCCTCGGTAGAAGAGATAGAATCATTTTGGTATCGACCTTAGGCTCTTTGAGAGAAGTGTGGGATCCATGGCATGATGTTGTTCACCTTTGAATTGGTGCTTATACTAGCAAGTACTTCAAGCATTAAATGCAGACAACTCTTTCTTATACTTTGGTAATGTAAGCTATTAGAGAACTTGTCTCGAACTTGTTCGTGAAAATATATCACAAATTTTAACAATATGTCACAAGATAGACAACTAAATTTTATTTGTCTTCGAGCATGTCTTGCTTACATTCTCATCCATACATTGACTTTGATATATTTGTATTCTTGGCACATCAAATTGTATGCAAGAAGACATTAGAAAACATACCTGGCATTGAGAAAATGCAAAGAATTGTCTTATGTAAAAGAAACGAATAATGAGATTAAAGAGCATCCATAGTAACAAACTTGATCCACTATGAGTTAGCAATGATTTCCACATTGATAAATATTTTACACCATTTTCATATGGAAAGGGAAGTCTCACAATTTAACAGCAAGGTCTAGAGATCTATGTTAATAATCATAACCATATAAGAATGCAACATATAGGAAAGCTACACGTACATGGCACAATATTTTAGGTCTGCTCTTAACTGGACCTCGTATTTCTGATTTGGTCTCAACTGGACTCTTGGAGTAGCTGTCTATACTACTTCATGGACATTCTGGGTAGCCATTTAGATTTCTTCACCTGAATGTGGTAATTCATGAGACTAAATCTTGACGTCTATTGCAGCTATGGTAGGACTTCATTTTTGCCGGATTTGCTCTTGCCTTGAGTTGAGCTTGGTGTCTCATGTAGTAGGATTCGAACCTTTGTCCATCATATACGTCTAACGTGCAATCTTTTGTATCTCATTGTCCATATCAACGCATTGCTTCTGGGTGGGCTTTAGCTTGGGGAGATATGAAAGATATTAGTCTATGACGTTGGAACTCTCGGTTACTTGCCTCTTTTTAGAATTCCAAAGTGGGACAATCTGGCTCTTGGAATCAAAATCTGATTTTTGATCACCAAACTGACAGCAGCAGCAATGCTCTGGGTTGATGATTGCATCATCGATTGTGTTGAATATGCATCTTCATTGCTAGAATCATCATTTTCATGTCTGCATGTCTCCACTTCATTTGCAAAACCTATAGACTGGAACGTCTCGTTGTTGTGCATGCTGAATCACTCTTCAGTCCATGTTCCACTGTGGCATATCTGCTCTTGCTTGAGTTGAGCTTGGTGTCTCATGTAATAGGATTCAAACCTTTGTCCATCATATTTGTCTAACATGCAATCTTTTGCATCTCACTGTCCATATCAATGCACTTCTTCTAGGTGGGATTTAGCTTGGGGAGATCTGAAACATATTAGTCTCTGATGCTGGAACTCTCAGTTACTTGCCTTTTTTTTGAATTCCAAAGTGGGGCAATCTGGCTATGGAAATTAGAATCTGATTTTTGATCACCAAACTGATAGCAGCCCACAGCGCTCTTGATTGACGATTGCATCACTGATTGTGTTGAATATGCATCTTCATTGCTAGAATCATTATAGCATTCAACTTTAGATTATTTCGATTACAACTGATTACAAATTTGTTCCCTTCTCCAACCATACATGCGAGAAATCAAGAGTCACACCCCAACGAAGGTGGCTTTTCATATTCATAGATACAAAATGATGTTCTTATCCATTAGGCTAACGTATTATGCACGAATATTCAAGGTACGATTTGGAGTATATTTATTTCCCTTCACACACACACTTATGCTAGTGTATATAGGTCATGGGTTGGCCAGCTTATCTTAGCTAGACCTCGTTGTTTTTTCCTCATGATATACGTCTGATAGAGAATTGATTCCTAGTCTCTTCCTGACTGAACATGACTATACATAGCCGACAAGTTATATATGTTTATATTTTTTTTTTGTGGCCCATATTAGACTTGTAAACCTATGATTGGACCTTGTCTAACATGGTTTTCACACTATTGGTCACCCATGAAAGAAATTGTATATATGTATAAAAGGCTTACATATGTGGGCTCTAAATTCTTAAGATATTAATCCTGGACTTACCAACGCTATTGGAGCCTATGGTGTCCTATGTGTTTACTTTTTTGGAATTATTAAATCTTGGTGGGTGCCTATAAGATCATATGTCATTATAAAGGTTTTATGTGAATCCCAAAAATTACAAAGTCCTAAAATTGCAAAGCCCAAAAATAACGTGACTTACGTGAAAATGATCGTGAAAGAACGAAAGGTCGTGGATGATGAACCGACTGCATCGGTTGAGTTCCTATTCTTGCTATAAATTACCTTCCATGGCTTTGTAGCTTCTCATAAGGTCTGTACGCCTCTAGCTTTGATCTACGTCCCTAGCCTACGTAGCCTCCCTTGCCTTTTGTTGCCTCCCATGTATGATGCAACCTCTATCGACATTACTACCTCCCTTATGTGATCGGCTTAGCTACAAGCGCACTGCATAGAAGCCTCCCTCACCATTGCTGCCTCCCGTATTTGGCCGGTATAGTGGCAGCTACTGCGTTGGGAAGACCGTAGCCTTACGTGAAGGGTGGCCAAAAATTCCTCAAAGACTTTACGGATGATGGCGTCGTAAAAGAACAGTACCATTATCAAAGTAGTTACGTTCAACTTGGCTCGAATCCTTCGCTATGGTTCTAACTCATCAGAGATGGAGAGACAAGCAAAAAGCTCAAGCCAAGACTAATAGTAGAGCGTGCGTATCCACACTGATCAAAGACGTTGAGGTAAAAACCATATTCGGTATACTTATGCCAGTATGATTATTTACCGTTTGAATATGACTATGATCTATGCAATGAACGATCTACCTCTACGGATCAGAGCATTGATACCACTAAAGCTAGCAAGAGTACAGAGAGTCGCTGGTACGTACAAAAGCCATTGAGAGACTCCAAGACCACATACTTGCGGGTCGACAACTCGAAAAGCCGAGGTAAGTATCTAAAATCAAAGATCAAAGTTTACGTATCTTTTTTCGGCTCCATATACATAGCACGATGTTTACTGAGGTTTCCCATTACATTTGATGAGGTTTCCCATTACATTTGAAAATATGCTTACCTCTATAAGTTTTAAATAACATTCATTAGCATGATTGGCACTATCACCCATTGCCTCTCGTATATAAAGGCAATGTTTATACAAAACACGAGGGCTTATATAGTCACATATATTTGAATACATGGAGGCTTTATATACAGGGTATTAATTCACCAAGACATGTCTATCTTCACCAAGCTTTGTCTATCTTTCCATCCTATATATGATTGGTTATAAAATGCTTGGGCCATGTAATTACTCCCATTATGGTGTTTTGAATCTATGTGTGTGATAGGATATGAGAATGACTATGACAGGTCTCTTTTTTACCTTCGCTATATGAGAAGGAAAGGTACCAAATACCTTCATAAAAAGAAGCATTTTTTCAAAGGGCAACTATGGCTTCTACATAGGGATATAACCCTATATTATGATGATCATAGTCTTTATGTATTGGTGTATTTGACTATGTGACCATTTTTTCTTCTGATGGGGATATCTTATAAATTATGAAAGGAATTTTCTCATTACCCCATACTGGGAAATTTGTATAATGCCAGTTCTAGAAAGAGAAATACATGGAGAATTTGGATACCTGTGACTCAAACATTGGGGTCCCACACGATGCACCACCATCCAAGGTCGATAAGTTTTGCTATTATTTATATCTTATGTGACATCGATAACAAGTGGACTGGTAGATAAATTAGAGAGGGATAATTGAGAGAGAGAAAAAGAGAGAGAGAGAGAGAGAGAGAGAGAGAGAGAGAGAGGCAGACAGGCAGACAGACAAAGAGACAAAAGTGAGAGAGAGAGGGATATGGAGAGAACTGAGAGGGAGAACTAAGAGGCATAAGTGAGAGGCAGATAGGAAGATAGGGATAATTGATAAAGAGAGAGAGAGAGAGAGAGAGGGGGGGGGGCAGACAGGCAGACAGACAAAGAGATAGAACTGAGAGAGAGAGAGAGAGAGAGAGGGATATGGAGAGGCAAAAGTGAGAGGTTGCTAAGGGTTTAACCCTTTCCAATTGATTAACTCCAATTTCTTGACGCTATGGTTACATTTTTAGCAATTATGTACCAATGCCAAAACTAGTTGCAGTCACAACTGAATGCATACTTGCATACCTATGATATGGAAACATCTTTGGACAACCCTATAGTCTCATTAAGAGGAATTTGATATGATTTTGGGAAATGTCAAGTATGAAAGGCAAGGCATTCCCCCACACTCCTAATATGTAGTGTTCATAAGCCCCACAAGGTGAAGAAAGGCTCACTCTCTTTTGCTCGTACTTGAAAGCAATATGTGCTTCATAGAAGAGTAAGCATGCCAGTGCTTGATCTAAGGCATCCACAATATTGAATCTTTTCTTACAAGTTATATTGTCCATACACAGGGCCCCGATCTGTAATGACTCTGTTTTGCAATACAGAAATATGTTACCACATAAGTGCTTTTCTAATTATTTCTTTGCTGTGAGGAATTTTCTGCAATAACTTTGAGCATCCTCTATAACCGTAATTCCCTGTCCCACTATCTCCACATTTATTCACTCTATCATTCCTAAAAGAGACAAGAAACTTACCAAAAGATTTGGACCGATGCAAATCAACTTACTCCATGAAACCCCAAAACAAGTAGCAGGATAGAATTGCTGGGTGGGGATGCTAAGGAAGGAAGCATAGCAGCTTCAATCTAGGTGGGGATGCTAGATTGATTGCAGAGTTTACTCCATGCTATCCATCAATAGTTGCATCAAAGGATAGAGGGGATAGTTGCATCAGAGGTTAGAGAGAGAGAGAGAGAGAGAGAACTTAGGACTTATGTTTTATGATCTCAGGTGCAGTTTAGCATAAATTCCAATGGGAAGGATGAAGGCTATTGCCAAGAAGACTGACAGGGGTCCCCCGATAGCAAAATTGGCAACATCTAGAGGACGGGATTCACATCCAAGAAAAGGGAAGCCAATGCATCTTCTCCAACAAGCAAAAATGAGTATTTACACAGAAGGTCAATACTTTAATGGAGATAAGAAGGGCCCAAAAAGCCATGGGACTGTGCATTCCCAAGGTTCCTTTTTAAAGGCTTGTTAGGGAAGTTTGTGATGATATGAACTTTATAGGCCTTGAATACCGATGGCAAAGAACAGCTATTTGGGCATTGCAGGTAGTTGCTGAGGACTTTTTCATAGAGTTTTTCCAAGATACATTTCTTCTTGCAGCCCACAACCATAGGGTGACAATCATGGCAAAAGATATCACCACTTTGAAGATGGTGAGATGGAGATACGACAAACTCCTGAAGGCTACAGATATGACAGACATGAAGATGAGATACATTTTGCATATACCACCTGCTCGAACGCCAAAACAAGATGAGGTGGCTATAGAGGAGGTCACTCAAGTGACTCATGGAATAAAAACAAGAGCAAAAGCAGCCTTCGAGGAGGTGTAGAGGAATAAATATAAGGAAACCAAGTGTCTTCATACCTCGTCCACTAATCTAGATACTGCAAAGCTAGAGCTACATGTTCTCGAGCATCTACATACACTGGGACCTGCTGTAAGGATAAGTTTTGTAGATGTAGAGTCAATCAAAGAGTTTATCCTAATAGAAGATTGTCTCAAAGAAATCACAGACAGAGCAGGACAAGTTACCGATATAGTTATCCTTGCAGGACTCAGGTATGTTTTTCTTTTTATATATCGATTTAGACAACCACTTATTTTGAACACTATTCTGAATTCCTCTGTTGATTTGTAGCTTACTCAAAAACAAGTTACATGAGGAGATTCAAGACCCAGCTATCTACATATGCAACTTGTAGTGGTCTAAAGAGACTATCTTTTGTGATCGTTTTCTGCAAAAGAAATTCATTTAAGCTGGGAGCAATTGAACCGCTGGATTTGGATGTAAGACATAAAATCCTTTGCCCTCTCAATACTTTTTTAAAATTAATTAGAATAATTTTATGCTTACAAGCAACTGGATGGTTCACAGACACCACAACAGTATGATGCCTACCCTTGTGGATGGAGGGTCCTTATAAACAAGTATATTTTGGAGGCTTTTTTGTCAGGAGATACAATGGAGGCAAGTACATTATTGACGCATTTAAAATTTATACATAACATAATATAACACATAGCTTGAAACTAAAGTTTTAGTTGTGTTTCTGCAGATGATAGAACAAAGCTATGATGATCAATTTGTATTAAACTTCAGAGCTAGGATGATTGTAGATCTCCTTAAATATGCGTCCTCATTACCACAAGAGAAAAGCACCGAGGAGGAAAGATCTAAGAAATTAGATGAGGGACAGAGCTCAAAAGTGATGGAGGACCTCACTCCGGAGTAGGATGAGGCTCCTTTGACATGACTAAAGGACCACGATGCCCAGCTTTAGATGCCTCCACAATCCATTGGACTTGGACATGAGGCCCCTCCTCCAGCCCCTCAAACTACTGAGCCTGGACCTAAGGATCGTTAGCCCCTTCCCCATCCATTTACTGATGTTGGACCTAAGAATCCTTTACAAACTTCGGAGCCTCCTAGTTGACTTGAGGCAAATTGTACTCTTGCAAGTTTGTAATGCATAATGACGTTTAATGAAATTCATCTATATTCGAGACTCTAGTTTGTAATCCATAGAGCAAGAGCGAGAGCGCGAGAGAGAGATAGAGAGAGAGAGAGAGAGACTTGACTCATGAATATGGATGCATGTATTACAAACTTTGAATGAAAATTTGTTACAAGAGCAAAGAAACCAATTCTCCATTGTTTTTTGTAAATAATAAAAAATATAGTTACGAAGGCGAGATCAGATCATGGAAGAGAAGGTGGTGTACGAGGAAAAGGCACAACAGAAGCTCCTTGGTCAACCTTCTTCATAGGATCATCCACTATCGCTTGAATGGCACTGATTGTCTTCGAGTCATAGCATCCAACATCGCCTCAATAGCCCCGATTGTTTGAGAATCATACGTTTATTTAACAATATAATGTATAATGTTTATCCATCGCCTCACAATTGTATACTATGAAAATAATCATTTCGTACCTATAATCATGAATTTTGAATTATCTCAATAATTCCATTTGGGATATCTCTACACGGGATTCTCCGTTCCCTTCGCTCCAATACTTGTCAACATGTAGTGTAAATCAATGATTCGTTCAATAATAAATAAAAAACATTGAGTCACATCAACTCTTTGTTTACCTTCTTATTATTCAGAATGAATGAGAATCTTTCTGCAACACTACCCTTTGTCTCCGGCATAATTGAGCAAGTGTGCAACATCGTCTGAGTGATATAATTCCCAATAAATTGTCATTCTTGTTAATGGTGATATCCAATGCTTCATTATCAGGAGCAAAAGAGTTCAAATCTTGATCCATTGGAACCAATTGGTTCCCAATCATTCTACTGTGTTTATAGTAAAATGTTAATATGAAATTTTGAGTGGCAATCATGTACTTCAGTTTAATAGAGTTGTGTACAACCTCACAGTATACTTGGTTGGACGTTATCATGTCCCAACCATAATCCAAGAAGTTAGGAATTCTTTCAGTACCATTTGTAGAGAAAGAGAGCATCGTCTTGCAAATCTTGATAGAAATTTTATTGAATAGATCTACAAAGACTGTTATTGGCATGTAAATAGTTATTTTGTTGATTCTACCAGCAATCCCTGGCTATAAGGATCGTTGTACTTCTGAAAACAACCTGGCTCTATATGACTCTATTATAGCACCATGAGGAATTGGCCAATCAACGGTATTCTATGCTAGAAGAGCTAGTTTCTTCAACACACCATGGGCGTTAGCTTTATCCAATAGTTGGTAAAAATGATCATAGAAAAAAACTCTTGACGTGAAGGGTAGCCTTACGTGAAGGGTGGCCAAAAATTCCTCGAAGACTTTACGGATGATTGCATCGTAAAAGAACAGTACCGTTATCAAAGTAGTTACGCTCAGCTTGGCTCGGAATCCTCCGCTATGGTTCTAACTCATGAGAGATGGAGAGACAAGCAAAAAGCTCAAGCCAAAACTAATGGTAGAGCACGCGTATCGACACTGATCAAAGACGAGGAAAAACTGTATTCGGTAGACTTATGCCAGTATGATCATTTACCATTTGAATATGACTATGATCTATGCACTGAACGATCCACCTCTACGGATCAGAGCATTGATACTACTAAAGCTAGTAAGAGTACAGAGAGTTGCTGGTATGTACAAAAGCCATTGAGAGACTCCAAGACCACATACTTGTGGGTCGACAGCTCAAAAACCCGAGGTAAGTATCTAAAATCAAAGAGCAAAGTTTACGTATCTTTTTTCAGCTCCATATATGTAGCACGATGTTTACTAAGGTTTCCCATTACATTTGAAAATATGCTTACCTCTATAAGTTTTAAATAACATTCATTTGCATGATTGGCACTATCACCCATTGCCTCTCGTATATAAAGGCAATGTTTATACAAAAAACGAGGGCTTATATAGTACATATATTTGAATACACACGGTATTAATTCACTAAGACGTGTCTATCTTCACCAAGCTCTTTTTATCTTTCCATCCTATATATGATTGGTTATAAAATGCTTGGGCCATGTAATTACTCCCATTATGGTCTTTTTAATCTGTGTGTGATAGGATATGAGAATGACTATGACATGTCTCTTTTTTACCTTCACCTATATGAGAAGGAAAGGTAACAAATACCTTAATAAAAAGAAGCATTTTTTTAAAGGGAGGGCAACTATGGCTTCTACATAGGGATATAACCCTATATTATGATGATCATAGTATTTATGTATTGGTGTATTTGACTAAGTGACCATTTTTTCTTCTGATGGGGATATCTTATAAATTATAAAATGAATTTTCTCATTACCCCATATTGGGAATTTTGTATAATGCCAGTTCTAGAAAGAGAAATACATGGAGCATCTAGATACCTGTGACTCAAACATTGGGGTGCCACACGATGCACCACCATCCAAGGTCGATAAGTTTTGCTATTATTTATATCTTATGGTATTGTGACATCGATAACAAGTGGAGTTGTGCTTTGAAGCCTGCAGTCCCACAATCTTTTGTCCTTGTTGTGGATGGATGCAAGTGAGTGGAGCACCTTCAATATCATTCGGTATTTATAATTGAGCAAAATTACATGATTTTTTCATAAACTTTCTTTGTAGAGATTATCTTGTCACAATTTGTCTTGATTGATAAGTCTAAGATGGATAATATTTTTCTTAAAATTGCACACACACACGCACACACACACACACACACACACACACACACAGTGGTAGTCGGTAGGATAAAAAAACACCCCCCCATACGTTCCTTTAGAAATATAAAACCCCCCCTTTTTTTAGTAGTATTTAATTAAAAACCCCCTTTTTCCCCCTTTTTTTAATTGTTTTAACCCCCTTGTTTTTTCTTATTAAAACCCCCCTTTTTTGAAGCTTTCCTATTTTAACTTTTTAATTAATTTAAAATCTTGTCATTATTTATCTTTCCTTACTCTCCCCTTCTTTTAATTAATTACTAGAAAAAAATCCCAACCCCCCTTCGAACGACCCACATTTTTTCCAAATGGCACTTAGTTTGGCACTTAGTTTATGGTTTTTTCATAGAGAGGCCTAAAACGACCCGCCTCTTTAGAACAATTATTACCCCCCCACTTGCCACTCACTTTGATACCTATAGCTGCCTACCTGCCTGCCTCCCTAAAACAAAGATTCATGTAAGCTAACTACCCTAGATTCTAACTACATGTCCAACTACCCGACGACGGAGCCTATAAAAGAAACTATGCTACACTCCTCTCACCTCACTGACTACTGCCCTAAGCCTCTACACGCTATGCTACACTCCTGTAGTCATTTGCTTTGCTAGGCCTTTATCTCTCCGCATACTACACTCAATGCACTATACGCTGCCCAGTGCCCACTGCTCTATGCGGTCGCATTAATCGAGCTCCCAAGTCCTTTTGCCTCCCTCCGATACCTCATATAACGTAACGCTCCCATCAAGATCTGCCATAACCTCGTGATTGTTCTATTGTGCAAGACTACGCATGCCACCAAGTATACTACTGGCTTTGACTCACCTCAACATAGATGCTCAGGTTTTTCTCAAAGTTTTTGAGAACCCCCCCGCCCCTTTGTCTTTTCCATTATTATATGTCACCCCTGTATCCCCTCTCCTCTTCCACCTTCTATCTACACACCCTCCCTTGTTCTCGGTGGAGCTGGTCCCCCCTCTGTTTTCTTTACTCTGTATTTTCTAAGTTTTTTCCCCTTCTCTATCTATAGACCTCACTCTTTTACCCCCCCCCCTTTTTTTCCCATAGTTAAATCCTTTTTAAACCCCCCCTTTTTTTTCTTTTCTTTTCTTTTGTAGTTACCTAAAAAAGCCTCCCACATTGAAGTACTTTAAAGCGTATACCTTAACTTATAGTTTAATTTCTAAAGATATCGTGGTTGGGCCTTGTTCCTTGAACGGTTTTTATATAGCAAAAGAATTTTTTAACATGGTGACCTTGGAGTACACCCCCATGGCTTAGTTGGAGACAATATCAATGATTATCATGGCTTCAAAGACTATTGCTTAGTATATGTTACGTAATTAATTGCTTGGTTGCTTCCTCTTTTTTGATTTAAATCCTTTCTAAATAATTTTAGAGCCTATGTGGGATCTTATTTACAGGTACCATATGAAAATTATTCAATTTGCCTAATACCTACACAACAATACTAACTTTTTGTCAATCATTTCTTTGTGATTCTATGTTCCTAGAAGATATGCTTGTTCTTCCTACTGATAGGATAATCCTTGATTCAATCAATTTTTTGAGGTTCTAGATGTGATACCCCCCTTGTTACTCCGTTTAAAGATTAATAGCTAACCATCTCTTGTAAAGAAGTAGGATCCCCCTTCTTGTACCATCTAGATTGATGATATTACAGATTCTTTCAATTCAGAATCTTGGTAGGCGTCTTGCTCTTTGGTATAAGCAATAACAAGCTGGGGTTTATAGGAATTACCTATCTTCCCTCATGAAACTATGATGTTCTAACACATTGTTTTGTCTAGATGGTGGCAAATAAGTGGACCCCAACCTCAGAGTGGAGATTACTGGATGGATTCGACACTTTGTATCCATATGTGAAATATTTTTTTAAATAAATATTTTTTCACCTTTTTTTGAGCATCATGTGCCGTGTTCTTTAGAGGTTTATTTTTTTAAACACACACACACCCGAACCTTGTTAAACTTTGGCCAGGTTAACCATGGGTCATGTTGGTAATCCTTGGTTGGACTACCACATTTTCGATGCCACCTGCCACGTTGCTCATTAAAACATTTATCGAGCTAGGCAAGAGTGATTTTTTTTTGCATAACTCAAAACTTTTTTACATGTGTACAGGATTGCTGGAATGACTTCTTATTGAAGCTTGGATTCAACGATGACATTTGTTCCCCTCCGGGCCCAAGGCATTTAGACTATACTTGCATGTTTTCCAAACAATGGATTCCATCAGAAGTTGATCAAATTTAAGGAAGAAGCAAAGAGAAAGGACACTCCGTTTGCTATTAGTATTGCTTCTATTAATGATTGGCTACAACTACTCAAGACTTTCCGAAAGGATCCACACACTGCCAATGCAGCCTTTGATTCATTTTTATGGAGGCTCATCGACGTCAACACTTTTGATGAGAGCAGGATTTAGAGTTCTACCACAAGGCTCTCCTAGCCATTGTGAACAAACTCTTACTCAGGTAAATAACTTACCCTTGATTCCCTTACCTACCCAAATTGCTTGTATTCCCTTGAATCCTGTGGTTGATGTTGATGGACTTGATCCAGTTGAGAAAGAAGCCTTAGCAAGCCTTACCCAAAACTTTGCCCCCTCTGAAAATTCTTCTGACAACCCTCTTTCAGAGTTTTCTTCCTTCATTCCTCTTCTTCCCCCTAGACAACTTGAGTTGGATTCTAGTGGTTTCATTCACAAACTCTAGGCCTTTGAGACTATTAACCATCGGGCTCCCTTCACCCTTGATTCCCTTATTACTTTATGTAGCCTTTATTCTGAAGCAGTTGACCAATGCAAGAAATCTGTCTGGCAAGGCAAACATTTCCTCTCAGCAGCAGCTGACCTCAATTTTACCTCCCCTTGTTTTCTCTCCAAACCTTTGACCAGTCCAAATGTTCAAGCCATAGCATAAACTTCCATACCAAAGCTATCCCTCTAGAGAAATCAGGCAAGAAATACATCAAAACCCTTTGGAACATACATAGGCCCTACATCAAGTGTCGCTGTTCTACTCGGATGGATCTAGGTGTACTTCCTCTATCATGTGGCTTGATCAAGTACTATGGTACATGATCCACAACCTTCAAAACCTTTTTAGGCTTGAGTCCTCGAAAGGACAATTTTATGCTTTTATAGCTTGGATTGCTTCTTTCCCTCTTGAAGCTAGGACAAGTTTGATTGCATACTACCTTTTTCAAGAACAGTTGCTTGAAGGAGCTCGTAACTTGACACGTTCTACCCCAAGTTCCCCTCTCCTGCCAAAAATCAACCACGCTCCTCTTGCTCTTATTGTTGAACAAATCCTGAAACCTAACCTCGCCATCGAGTCCTCCAAGGGATCATTCAAGAAATCAAGGTTCTCCACTCCACATGGATCCTCAACTTCCAATTCCTCCAAGCACCCCATGTGTGGAGTCAAGAGATACAGTGGCGCTTCAGACATTGCCAAACAAATCTCATTTGAGTAATGGCTCCCAACGATCATTGACTACCCACGTTAATGGTATGAGGACACTTTTTGTGAAGAGAAAGATCTCCAAAAGGTTTATCCATGTTTGTTTTTCCTCAAAAGTTTTTGAGTTTATTACACACAAACGGGTCTTTTTGGAAGTGATTAAATGTTTTGATCCCTCTAAGGAATACATGTTTAAAAATATTGGATTTGCATGGTCATATACTCCAAACATTTCAAATTGGTTTTATCATCCTATGGACACATTTACCACTTCTCAAAACACATCATGCATATGTCGACAAAGCAAATGCTTTGCACCCTTTTTAAATGATGGATTCCTAGAGGAGTCACATGTGCTTACTACAAATATATCTATATGTCATCATCCAAAGATTAAAGAATTTCTTTCAAAAGGTTTGAATCATATCACCCCACTCCCTCCTAACCCTTTCATTGCGATTGAAGAATTGTTTAGAGCTTGGGGTGAGTTATGCAAAATATTAAACATCATACCCAGCACCTATCATAAAGATAAGATTAGAATGATGTGTCTTAAAGTTATTGATAAATGATGTCCGAACTGGAATGCTGCACAACCATGGTATAAAGATGAACGTATAATGGATGAAGTCCAATACCTTACCACACATTTGTTTATAGTAGGATTGGATAAATCACCAGAAACACCTACGTTCATATGCAAAAGGTTATGCCAACTACTAGCCATTGGCAAGATATCTGGGATAGAATTTGAAACTACTTGTTGGGATGAGGTTAACATTACTACATGTATTAAAGAAAGACTAAAATCATTTGAATTAGGGGTGACAGATGTTCTTACTTTACCATAACTTATGTGTAACTATAAATCTCACAAAAAGAAATTTCAATGGATTACTAATGCTCATGCATGTGTTTTTTCACATATTATTGCGGTTATTAATTCTGGTCTTTCGAGCATGATTGATGGACTAAAAGAAGTGATTGCCGACGTACATAGGGATGCATGGAAACTCTGTCGTAAGAAGATTAATAACTTTGTATGATCAATAGTTCTTCTGACTTCTTGATTAATCTTCCTTCATCCATTTATTCCATGCACACCTTTGATATTACTACTTGCTATGAAGCCATTCCACATATAGGGGAAGATAGTTTGATGTCTTCCTTGAAATTTCACTTAGACCTACTTCGTAAAAAAGGTTATTCAGGTTTTAAAAGACATAATCACAAGTTAGGGCTCACTAAGATGAAAAAACCCATGGTTTCATTTGACAAATTTCTAGAGCTTAATCTCTATGTGTTAACTAATGCATTTGTAAAAATTGGTGACAACATTTCTAAACAAGTTATTGGGATACCCATGGGATATTCATGTTCACCTTCATGGTGCAATTCATATCTTCTCAAATTTGAGATTGGTTTTATAGAAAGACTTATTAGCCTTAACCTATGGGATATGGCAGAAGACTTTCTATACTCCTTTAGGTACATAGATGATCTTAGCTTTTGCAATAATAAGCTTATATTGAAGTGCCTTGATCCATCTCAAGAAAGGACATGCAATAACCCGTGGTGGGTTTATCCTCTTAACATCATTTTCCTAAAACCTACTTCAAATTTTGTTGGGTCTGCTACTCTCGACACTTTTTTTCTCAATACTACATTTGTATTACAAAAACCCTTTATTGGAAATTATGTATCATCAATTGCATGGAAGAAAGATAAACTACCGGTCCCTAATGTATCCTTCATTCATCTACATAGCAATAGACCCAAGGACAACTGCTACAAAGTATGTTTATCTCAGGTTGTCCCCATCATATATGCTGCATCTAACCAGATGGCTTGGTTGGATTTGACTAAACTCATAAAACTATTCAGTGACAATGGGCTTCTCCAACGCAAGATTGAAAATCTAATTATTAAATTTATATCAGAGAATCAGTTTCCTGGTTGTCGTATCAATACTTCTTCCCTACTACCACTTCTTGGTGGGGGGCAGGATACCATATGATGGGTGTCCTGCCCCTATCATATGGTGTTCCTCTGGGTCAGGGTGGGTACACACACACACACACACACACACTTCCTTGCTTGTCTTGATTTTTTTTCTTTTTTGACACACACATGCGCACACACACACACACACACTTCCCTTCTCGTGACCCCCCCCCCCCCCCCCCCCCCCCCGCGATCTCTTCCTTTACCTATCACCCTGTGGTAGTCGGTAGGATAAAAAAACAACCCCCCCATACGTTCCTTTAGAAATATAAAAAACCCCCACTTTTTTTAGTAGTATTTAATAAAAAACCCCCTTTCCCCCCTTTTTTTGTTGTTTTAACCCCCTTGTTTTTTCTTATTAAAATCCCCCTTTTTTCAAGATTTCCTATATTAACTTTTTAATTAATTTAAGATCTTGTCATTATTTATCTTTCCTTTACTCTCCCCTTCTTTTAATTAATTACTAGAAAAAAATCCCAACCCCCCCTCGAACCAATTGCATTTTTTCCAAATGGCACTTAGTTTAAGGTTTTTTCATAGAGCGGCCTAAAATGACCCTCCTCTTTAGAACAATTATTACCCCCTCCCACTTGGCACTCACTTTGATACCTATAGCTGCCTACCTACCCGCCTCCCTAAAACAAAGACTTATGTAAGCTAACTACCCTAGATCCTACCTACATGTTTGACTACCCGAAGATGGAGCCTATAAAAGAAACTATGCTACCCTCCTCTCACCTCACTAACTATTGCCCTAAGCCTCTACATGCTACGCCACACTCTCGTAGTCATTTGCTTTTCTAGGTTTTTATCTCTCTGCATACTGCACTCAGTGCACTATACATTGACCAGTGCCCACTACTCTATGCAGTTGCATTAACCGAGCTCCCAAGTCCTTTCACCTCCCTCCCGTACCTCATATAACATAACACTCCCATCAAGATCTGCCATAACCTTGTGGTTGTTTTGCTGTGCAAGACTACGCATGCCGCCAAGTATACTACTGGCACTGACTTGCCTCGACATGGATGCTCAGGTTTTTCTCAAAGTCTTTTAGAACCCTCCCGCTCCTTTGTCTTTTCCATTATTATATGTCACCACTGTATCCCCTCTCCTCTTCCACCTTCTATCTACACACCCTCCCTTGTTCTCGACGGTGCTAGCCCCCCCTCCCTTTTCTTTACTCTGTATTTTCTAAGTTTTTTCCCCCTCTCTATCTATAGACCTCACTCTTTTACCCCCCCTTTTTTTCCCATAGTTAAATCCTTTTTTAACCCCCCCTTTTTTTTCTTTTCTTTTCTTTTGTAGTTACTTAAAAAGCCTCCCACATTGAAGTACTTTAAAGCATATACCTTAACTAATAATTTAATTTCTAAAGATATCGTGGTTGGGCCTTGTTCTTTAAACGGTTTTTATATAGTAAAAGAATTTTTTAACACGGTGACCTTGGAGTACACCCCCATGGCTTAGTTGGAGACAATATCAATAATTACCATGGCTTCAAAGACTATTGCTTAGTCTATGTTAGGTAATTAATTGCTTGGTTGCTTCCTCTTTTTTTATTTAAATCCTTTCTAAATAATTTTAGAGCCTATGCAAGATCTTATTTATAGGTACCATATGAAAATTTATTCAAATTGCCTAATATCTACACAACAATACTAACTTTTTGTCAATCATTTCTTTGCGATTCTATGTTCCTAGAAGATATGTTTGTTCTTCCTACTAACAAAATAATCCTTGATTCAATCAATTTTTTGAGGTTCTAGATGTGATGCCCCCCTTGTTACTCCATTTAAAGATTAATAGCTAAGCATCTCTTGTATAGAAGTAGGATCCCCCTTCTTGTACCATCTAGATTGATGATATTAGAGATTCTTTCATTTCAGAATCCTGGTAGGCGTCTTGCTCTTTGGTATAAGCGATAACAAGCTGGGGTTTACAGGCATTACCTGTCTTCCCTCACGAAACTATAATGTTCTAACACATTGTTTTGTCTAGATTGTGGCAGGTAAGTGGACCCTAACCTCAAAGTGGAGATTACTGGATGGATTCAACATTTTGTACATTAGGGGAGAATTGGGGTCTCAAAAGGGCCCCCAATTAGTGTTTCCTAATTTCAAGGGATTAGAGAGGGATTTGAGGTGTACCAATGAGAGTGCTCAAAGGTGTGGGGCAATGCCATGTTGAGGTAGCATGTGCATTTACTCCATAGGTTGTTTCAATTTGAAAAAGGTGGTTTCAATTTGAAAAAGAGAGAAGAAATACCATGGAATTTGAAATGAAAACCATTTGGATTGGGAGGGAGAACCATGTGAAAAACCAAAAGGAGAGAGGGGGTGTGCATTTAATATATGTGTAAGTGGGGGTTGCAAGTGGGTTTCAAATGGCAGCTGCAAGTGGCGACTGTACACGAGCAGGACCAGAGCAGCCATGCCTCATGCGCTCTTAACACATGTCCAATGCGCCACTTAATGAAGGAGGCGCCCACCAAAACTTTAAGACCTCATTTGGTGCCTAGCAAGGGTTGAGCCCTCAACCACCTGGCTCAAGGTCCCACACTCTTACCACTACACTATTGAGCCAATAGTGACACTCTAATCTTCCACGTTAAATATATTCTAATACTAAAATTGCATATCCATCATAATTGCATGCAAAACCATGTACAGTGTACCAAAACCAGCTTACCCTCCATTATGACCCCTCCACATAGGATTGTATTAGGAGAACTAGTCTTTCACTAATCCATTCCTTACGAGGCCCTTTTGAGACCTTGATTCTCCCCTAATGATCCATATGTCAAATATTTTTGAAAATAAAGATTTTTCCACCTTTTCTTGAGCATCGTGTGCCATGTTGTTTAGAGGTTTCTTTTTTTACACACATGTCACACACACACACACACACACACACACACACACAACTTCCTATTCCTTTCCCCCTTTACATTCACTTTACCCTATTTCCTTTCCCCCCCCTCCCCCACTGTTTATTTTCCTATTTAATCCCCCGTCCCCCTTTCTTACCTTAGTTTTCCCATTTATTTCTCTCTATCTTTTCTTACTTTTCCCTCCCTAATCCTTTCTATTTCTTAAAATTTTTCTCTAATTTTTCTACTTTTTCTAAACCCCCCCTCCTCCTCCCTCTTAATTTTACCCCCTCTCCTCCTCTCTCTTAATTTTACCTGGGAATCATTGAGGATTTGCCCATCACTGTCAATGGGTTGACCACCACCATCAATTTCTATGTAGTGGACATCGAAGATACAGGTAGGAGTTACCCAGCCATCCTCGGGAGACCATGGTTGAGAAAGAGTGATGCAATCAGCTATTGGAATGTTGAGTTTAGATTGATTTTCCAAATCTTCCTGTGTTGTTCAAGAATTTCGTTGAGCTTATTGCAATGGCTTTGGGGTGGGTTTTGTTGGTCCCTTCACCTTCAAAATCTCCCTTAAGCCCTACAAGGGCATGGATTTTTTGGGACTGTAGTCAAGACCCTCCAGATTTTGTGGAGGTTGATCTCCCTGATGGCAAGATGGTGGCACAACAGGTGCTGTTGAGGCCTTCCCAAATGCATGATTCATATGTAATGTGACAACTCATTTTGCCAGGAATTGTCCATGGAGAGCGAGTAACACAAAGCTGGTGGTGGCCGATAAAGGGGAGGCTACCTCTATATGAATGGAGGAGCAAGCGAAAGAAGATTCCAAGAGCAGTGCAAAGAAAATGCCATTGCAAGCCCTAGTATAGTTGCCAAAAATGTTGAAAGAGAACAAAGAGGAATCCCAACCAAGTACGAATGTGCTCAAATGCCATGGGGGTTTGTTCAATCGATCCCTCCAATGGCTACTCTAGTAGCCATCTAGTAGGATATCATCTTCAACATTCATTACTCCTGATGGGGCTTCAATTAACATAGAGGATGGAATGACAGATTATGACTCCGACCGTGATGATGGCAAGGACAGACGCTCCCAAAAAGGCAAATCTAGATCCACTGCAGAATCAACTGAAGAAGGTCGCATCTCAACCATGACCATGAAGCTCAAACATGACATGATGCAGAACATAGAGACAAAGTTGCATGCATGGATGATTTTTTCAGGTTAGTTTCATTAAGAAGCAAAGCCTTAATATTAGCATCAAAATTTTGTATGCCCTAATAAAAATAAATGTTTGAAACATTCCCCAGGATTTGAAACTTTTATGTGAAAATTTTTAAAGTTTCGCGAGGATCACTACAAAATTCAAAAGAAAATATGTAAAAGTGTACGATATTCTATCAATATTGTGAAACTAAAAAATATAGCTTGATAAACTTTCATGAGGACTTTATGTTAATATATAATTATATCTTTGATAAAAACATCCATGGTTGCATGTGTCTCAACCACAACACAACTCAAGAAGAGAGAATGTCTGGTGCCCACATTGTATGGCCAACCACATGGCCAATGAGTGGCCAATCCTAAGGAATAGACTCAACCCACTAGAGGTGGCTCAACCCCCAAGGTTATGGTGTGCCATTTGCAATGTTGCAGGACATGATATTAACACTTGCTTCTACAATATGATGGTTGCACAACCCCAACCCCAACAATACCAATAGGTGCCAATCCTAGTATATAGGCAGCCAACATTAGACCCAATGCACAAGTACCATGACTCAATCCCATCTTGGTGAGGACACAGTTTCCTTAACTATTGAGAAATCCCCATCCTCCACAATATCCTCTAGCCCCCAATTTTACTCCAGTAGTTCTAGTGCAACAACTCTAACTTGAAGAACTAGAACCACAATACGAGTATGAACATGAGTACCCAATGTCCTACATGAAAGTTAAAAAGGACTCAGTTCTATTTATGCAAATCAAGTAAGTACAATCACATATTGAACACCCATCAAGTGTTTCGGTTGTGGGAAAAACCATCGGATACATGTGAAACCATCGGATGTGAAAACTTCGATGGAAAAACTCTCCCACTCAGCAATCCAATGTTTTGCCATCGATTCTGGTGCATGTATGCTTTGTTGTGTTCTTATAATGCTTGAGTGTGCATATCTCCTTGTTTTGTTCTTAACATGTCATTTTGAAAAAAAATTGTATGTTGGAGTTAATTTATAAAAAATTGTATAACACTTGATATGGAGAAATTGTCCTACAATGTGGGAGAGTTCAAGGGAAGGATAGAATCTTCACAATGCTTCCCCCCAACTAAAGAAGAATATAAGTTTATTTTAGTAAAATTCGATCCTAGGGATGACATAAAAAATGTGACCATCCCGCTGGAGCATAAAGAGTTTGTCCAATGCCCTGCAATAGAGGATGACGGAGCTAGTGAAAACATTTTAGCAAGAGATCTTTATGAAGAATGGGGCCTACCTCCAATGCAAAAGGCTACATTCAAAAACCCACCTAGTCGACCACACTAAAATGAAGCCACTGGGCACTGTTAATAATGTGGCAACAAAGTTGCTGGAGTCAAGTTCGCTCTCCAGTTTACTATCTTGGATCTCTCCAAGGAATCCACGTCATACCAGATATCATTGGGAAGACCATGGCTTCAAGGAGCTTCAGTGCTCCATGATTGGGGCATTGATTGGATGACAATCCAAAACAAAGAAACCACTATCAAGTTCAATCTGGGAACAGGGGAAATCAAACCCACTATTCCCAAAAATATTGAGGACACTTCATCCACTGCAGCCACCGGCCATGCATCCCTTTTATCTACAAATGTACTTAAACCCATAGAAGGGGACACACAAAGTGACATCAACAATTGGATATAGGCATTGGCCACAATAGATAACTATAAAACAACACATCCAATGTTGCCAGATGTGGATGCACAAATGATACAACTAGAAGCACCAATCTGGGATGAAGAATCAAAAGAGGTGGAAGTGCCATTATTCATGAAAAATGTCAAATGGGACAGTGATTCTGAAGTGACCATAATTGAAGGTTACAGTGCAAACTTTGACTGGGACCTCGATATAGAAGCTGATAATGCCACATTGGAAGATCAAGTATTTGACAATCACTTGGAAATCCTACAGGCACTCATGGCCATAGAATGCCCCAAGATAGACCTTCTAGCACTAGCCAATAGCAAGTGGTCAAGGGGGTGTGCAATGCATTGCATAAGCCAAATGGCATGACTTTGTATGTGAAAATGCCCCATTCCGTGATAAAGGGTGTCTTTGCCTAATCTTGAGGTGCAATTTGTACTTGGTTGTACCCGCTGAACCCATCCAAGAAGTTGTATACTTTTGACCCTACTACCCCTTCCAAAACTGTCTCTGTCAATGGTAGGGGGTAGTGATCTCTGATTATGATCTCTGATTATGACTGCATTCACATTTTTTAGATTCACACATATTCTCAGCTTCTTTTTTTTCTCTTGGACAATCACACTTGGTGACACCCAGTCGATGTGCTTGATCTCTTAAATGAAACCAGCATACAATAATTTTTCTAGTTCTTCATAGGGTGCCATACTTTGGATTTGTCCTATAGGGTCCACATACCTTAAGTTTGGATCCTTCCATAATTGGTATGGTGTGTACTATAACTTTGTGGGAAATCCCTTTCATTTCCTTGTAGGACCAAGCCATGCAATCTCTATATTCCATCAACAATGCTTTTAATTCTTTTTATTCTTCTAGAGTGAGTTGTTCGCCGATGTATATAGGCTTTTCTTCTTCTCCATCCAAGTCAAGATTAAATTTTATTTTCTTGGCTAGTCCTTTATACACTGGGGTATCCTTAATATTCTATGTTTTTGTGAGTTATGATTCCCTAATAGGCTTGGGCATTGCTATTGTTGCTTCTTTCTTGGTATAGTTTTTGAAGTAATCAAGAACTTCCCAAGGGTCATCTACATCGCCTTCAAGGAATTTCTCAGCAAGTACCTACAAGTCTTCCTTGATGATTTGTGCATAGACTCAGGCAAAAAGGGGCATCATTGAGTTTTTCTTGAGGACATGTTAATTGGTGTTTAAATAGATCTTGCTTAATAACAGCACCCATCCATCATGTTCACCCTTGCCATGGCTAGACCCAAAGAAATTCCACATCATGTCTAGACTGGTCAGGGATTTGAACCTTGAGACAAAGTAGAATCCACGGGCTGATTTAAATTGAGAGGCAGCACCATCCGACCACACCCAATGTTGTTTTGTATTTCTTGCATGGGGATTTTACTTTTTCAGCCATTCCTAATGCAGTAGAAAATCATGTTGCACAAATAAGGTGTCATGTTCCCTATCATTTGAAATGTAGAAATGGTATGTGCGTTGCACTGACCCAGACTTCTGTGAGTCAGCCAATCAGATTGGCATTAGGTGTAGAACAATCAAGCAAATGATTGTATGTGATATGCACAAGAATTGTTATCTTCTTGTTGTACCAATGAGCACTTTGTATCTCATCTTGTTCTTGAAATGAATTATTTTCAGCAAAATCTATGACAGAGACAATAGTGTTATGGGGAAAATTGGCAAGGCACGTCTTGAACTGCTTATCCTGCCAATTGGTTGGGAAATTGTGAAGCACATATTTTGGGATGGATCGAACTATGTGACTTATATAAGCTCCCTTGGTTGAGTACTCTTATATGATAGTAGCCATCTCTTTTTATCAGATCCTTCAACATCGACATTTTCAAATCTCCTCCATTTTAGAGCAACATGGTTGTCTCCCGTTATTTCATTTGGATAAACATGAAATGTCTTCTTCTTCAGCTTCAGACTCCAATTCTTGCATTGCCACAAATGCATTCAATGTGGTGCCACTCATGGTCTCCCTTTGGACAAATCACTGGCTCCATAGAAACCTTAGGCTACAAAACCTGCTTTTCCTTGCAATACATGATGAGGATCTAGGTGGCCTACAAACTGCGCATTCATAGGGGAGACATGGGCATTGATCCCCCTTGAGCAATGCTCCAACACGATGAGATCTCAAGTCATTCATAGCTTGCCGGGCTAGGTCAAAGTCTATGTGTGTTTTGCAACAACAAACATTCCTGTCTTTGAGTTTCTTAATGTACTAGGGCTTATAATACTCAAAGCTCCTCTACCCATTTGAAATGTCAGGATTCTTATCCATAAACTTGAGATACAACTCGGTTTGGAGACCCAACATGCGGGAACGAGGTGGGAACAATAGAAGAGTGAGCCCTCTTTTAAATGGAACAATAGTACAATGAGCTCCCTTTTTGCAATACTAAAACAAGACAAAACACTAAAGTATATAATGAAGCAAAACAATTTTCAACCATCATGCTGGTTTAGGAAAGTCACAATTTCAACTATCGAGCTGGTTTAGGATAGTCACAATTTCAATCATCGAGTTGGTTTAGGACACGTTTAGGATAGTCAACCACTAGGATGGTTTAGGGCACATTTAGGACAATCACAATTTCAACCACAAGGATGGTTTAGGACACTGTCACAATTTTAATCACCAAGCTGGTTTAGGACACTATCACAATTTTAATCACCGGGCTGGTTTAGCTTGACGGTCTCAACTTCACATATTAGAGAATAACAAGTATCTTGCTTTTCATTTTTGAATTTCACAATTAGAAAATAACAATAAATTTCTTTTCATTCTTGAATTTCACAATTTCAATCACAATTTCAATCAATAACTGCTATTTGTCTTGAACCAGCATTGGGCTGGTTTAGGACAATCACATTAAGTCCAAGCCATCCCGGTTTAGAAATAGTGGTATATGACCCAAATATCAAGAAATTAAATTTAACAAATTTAAGTACTAAGAAACACAGTGATTTCAACCATCGATCTAGTCAACAGCTAATGTCTATTCAACCACGTCAGTTTAGGTCAATCACATAACTGGTGATTGAGGTAAAGCAGCCATGGTTGCATGATGTTCCAACAACTAGCATGATTTGGTAAAATAATAATATATTGCTATTCTGTTGCAAAATATATCGTTGTTAATTTTTTCTCAACACCATGCCACTAGGTTGGACAACAATTGTTCAACCATGTTGATTCAGGACAATCACATAACTAGTGATTGAGTTGAGCCAGCCTATGGTTGCATGATGTTTCAACCACCGGGCTAGTTTACAACAATCACATTTAGTCCAAGCCTAGTTTAAGAAATGAAACAAGTAAACTATCCCAAAGCCCAATCACAAATAACCACCGGGCTAGTTTAGGCACCACCGATCTATGTTGTATCAAGCATGTGTATGATGTGCTTCTCAAACACCTTTTATCCTGTTCACTTTTTCCAGATGTCCTTTCAACTTAGAGAAACTCTCATATTTTCGTACCAAAACTTCATCACCGTAGCAATGACTTCTTCACTTAGGTTGTCTCTCCTTTTCTTGCATTCTGTTGAAGCCCATAGACTTCTTGGATTGAGATGATCATGCATTGCTTCTGCTCTATGTTCAACTGCCGCCGTTGGAGCCACATTGGTCCTTTTGATTGACAACATCTTCGACATTGTGCACCCAAGCCGTTTCTCCTTTGTTTCAGGGGGGGACACCAACATAACTAATGTTGCCCTCTTTGCAGCTAGTTGATCTAAGTTGTGCACCCCTTTTACTTTTTGTAGGCCATTTCTCAGGTTAGAGAGCATCGCCTCTTGGGCGTGCATCTCCCGAGGTGTTGGTAGGGTTGTTACTCTACAAACTTTAGGGTGCAAGCTAAAGCTTGTGAAGAATTGAGATTGGTAATCACCTGAATGGCCTAATGTTGCTGCCTCAAATTCTCCCACCAATCGTGACACCACAGCTCGTGTTCTTTTCTCTAATGGCAGTGATCGAATGTGTGCATCTGCAATCGCTTCCTGCTGCTACTTTGCAAGGAGTCTTCTTTCTTCTCATTGTTTCTCCCTTTGCAGATATTGCAAAAGTATCTTTCGTTGCCATTTCAATACCATGCCATCGCTTTCCTCGGCCCGCAATCTGTTCCTTGTGGCCTACCTAGGCTTTTCAACTTGTCTCGCAGACTCTGTCTGCTTCTCTTGCAAGACATGGCAAGTTGCATGTTGCCATTGATGCCATGGCCATGATCAGTCCAAAATAGACCCAAAGAAGGTAGCTTGTGAGGCAAGCAAAGAATAGAAGACAACTTACCCAAAAGAAGATAAGGCCAAACCAAAGTCTGTGCAAGGTCACATTGAGGTGCATCTAGGTTGCAGGGTGGGGGTAGGTTGCAGGTACTTAATCTTCCAAGATTTGATGGGACAGAGGTGTGAAATTTTGAAATTCGCTAGAGTAGCAAATTTTTCAGCTGTCAGTTTTCCCTTCTCCGGCAATACACATCAGCAGAATTGGATATCCCAAACAAGTGCAATGTGGCCTGAAATGCTTTAAAACATAAATAGGCCAAAGGGCATGCTATCGGGTTTGATGCTATGTATTATGAAATGCAATGACCTTTGGCATTCTTATGAGCCATATAGCAAGCAAGTGCATGGAAAAAGAAATAATTCAAAATTGTAAATAGTATTGGATTTATTAAAAGATCTTTGCACATGCTCAAATTACACATTTTCAACTTCTTCCATTTTAGGGTGAATCTAGATACCAATACCAATAACTATCAATGTTTTAAGACCGCCATGCAGTAGTCCCATTAGGTTGGATTCTAAATTTTCAATCCGTTTTGGTTTTCAACAAATTTAAAAAAAGTTATGGAGTGTGCCCTCAAATGGGTGTGCATTGCTTTAGCACAACATTGGAGGCCCATTAATCCATGCCTAATGTTCTCATTTAGGTGTGTCCTTGGGTTGAGGAGAAGCTCATGTAGTGTACTTTTGAATGATTACTTGGTTGCATGTATGCACATCATAAAATTTTGATGTTTTTGAATAAATTGTTGTATCCTATAGTCTTCAGGATGCATGCTTCACATGCAACATAGCACTTGTAATGCTTTAACGGTCTCATTCCAAATCATTATTCCATAATTTTTTGGTCTCATGTTCAAGTTTGGAATGTGTACTACAACTTGAAGACAAAGTCTGCCAAATTCCATTGAGCAATGCATAAGTTATGGGTCATGGGTGGGCCTTCTAGGTTTGAAGATTTACCCTCTTAATTTTGCTTGCCCTTGCACAGATATATTCAATTAGAGGACCAGTCGTGGATAAACGAACTTCCTAGAATCATCACATAACCCTATACTTGGCCATGGAAAACCATAACGACACACTAGACACAATCAGTTTGTCCAAATTTTTTGGTCTTGATGTCCCTTAGGACTCCCACCGGGTTTGGGTCGCTCCATCCATCAAGTTTGACAACCATATTGGTACTTTCAATCTTAGGCCATCCCCACTTTATCTAGCAATGTTTGGTGACTATGCTAACACCCACACATCCATCCAAGATTTTTGTGGCACTCTTATTTTGGTAGGTGATCAAAAAATACAACATTAGTGTCATTGCTTTCAAAGTTCTAGCCAAATTTATTGACCTGTATCTAAAGAAGATTTGGCTCCTCCATGGGGGCTTCTACTACCTTGGTGGACACCTCCTCAGGGGTGACCATATATTCCATTCATCCAGTTGAAGAGATCTCTCCAAGAGATGGGATTCCCTCTTAATAGGGAGTCAATAGAAATTTTCACTTCTGTGGACAAGAATGTGGCTCGCAGCCACATCTCTAGGTTGGGTGATAGAGGCTCTTGGACTTCTAGGTATGGCTCTTCAAAGCCATAAAAGGACATAGGGTCCTCTTCTACATCCTGATGCCATGTGGGTCCCCTTTGAGCATTTTATGTCTTAGGAGAAAATGTCCTAGAGATGTGCCAGTTGACTTTTCCTCATCCACATTTTTTAGTATGGGAGAGTATTTAGGGGCTCTGGCTTGCTAGTTTGGATGTATCATGTCTGAGCCCTTGCTACTTCTGAGCCTTTTCTCATATTTTCCTTGACAATCTCGGACGGGCAATTGTGCCTGAGAGAGGCATTGCTTTTCAATAGCGAGGTCAGGGTATTTGTTATGACCCATAAGGCTTGAGTTTTGCTTGTAAGGTGGTGCCTCTCTTGCATTATCCTTTCCCTTAGGTCAAGGGTTGGTAGGATTTGTAACTAAGAGGGTGTCTCCTGAAGATGTGGAAGTGGACACCATAGTTTTGTCCCCATCAGACCCGCTTTGAATAATAACTCTCTCTCTCTCTCTCTCTCTCTCTCTCTCACACACACACACACACACACACACACACACACACACACACACACACACACATACACACACACACACATGCATGCATGCAAACAGACAAAGAGACAGAACTGAGAGAAAGAGAGAGAAAAAGAGAGGGATATGGAGAGGCAAAAGTGAGAGGTTGCTGAGGGTTTAACCGTTTCCAATTGATTAACTCCAATTTCTTGACGCTATGGTTACATTTTTAGCAATTATGTACCAATGCCAAAACTAGTTGCAGTCACAATTGAATGCATACTTGCATACCTATGATATGGAAACATCTTTGGACAACCCTACTGTAGTCGTTAAGAGAAATTTAACATGATTTTGGGAAATGTCAAGTAAGAAAGGCAAGGCATTTCCCCCCACTCCTAATATGTAGTGTTCATAAGCCCCACAAGGTGAAGAAAGGCTCACTCTCTTTTGCTCATACTTGAAAGCAATATGTGCTTCATAGAAGAGTAAGCATGACAGTGCTTGATCTAAGGCATCCACAATATTGAATCTTTTCTTAGGATTTATATGGGCCATACACAGGGCCCTGATTTGGAATGACTGTTTTGCAATACAGAAATATGTTACCATATCAGTGCTTTTCTCATTATTTCTTTGTTGTGAGGAATTTTCTACAATAACTTTGAGCATCCTCTATAACCGTAATTCCCTATCCCACTATCTCCACACTTATTCACTATCATTCTTGAAAGAGACCAGAAACTTACCACAAGATTTGGACCGATTCAAATCAACTTACTCCATGAAACCCCAAAACAAGTAGCAGGATATAATTGCTAGGTGGGAATGCTAAGGAAGGAAGCATAGCAGCTTCAGTCTAGGTGGGAATGCTAGATTGATTGCAGAGTTTACTCCATGCTATCCACCAATAGTTGCATCAAAGGATAGAGGGGATAGTTGCATCAGAGGTTAGAGAGAGAGAGAGAGAGAGAGAGAGAGAGAGAGAGAGAGAGAGAGAGAGAGAGAACTTAGGACTTATGTTTTCTCAGGTGCAGTTTAGCATAAATTCCAATGGCAAGGACGAAGACTACTGCCAGGAAGATGAACAGGGGTCCCCCGATAGCAAAATTGGCAACATCTAGAGGATGGGATTCACATCCAAGAGAAGGGAAGCCAATGCATCTTCTCCAACAAGCAAAAATGAGAATATTTAAACAGAAGGTCAATTCTTTAATGGAGATAAGAAGGGCCAAAAAAGCCATGGGACTGTGCATTCCCAAGGCTCCTTTTCAAAGGCTTGGTAGGGAAGTTTGTGATGATATGAACTTTATAGGCCTTGGATACCAGTGGCAAAGAACAGCTATTTGGGCATTGCAAGTAGCTGCCGAGGACTTTTTCATAAAGTTTTTCTAAGATACATTTCTTCTTGCAGCCCATAGCCATAGGGTGACAATCATGGCAAAAGATATCACCACTTTAAAGATGGTGAGATGGAGATATGACAAACTTCTGAAGGCTACAAATATGATAGACATGAAGATGAGAGAACTTTGCTTATACCACCTGCTCGAACGCCAAAACAAGATGAGGTGGCTATAGAGGAAGTCACACAAGTGACTCATGGAATAAAAACAAGAGCAAAAACAACCTTCGAGGTGGTGCAAAGGAATAAATATAAGGAAACCAAGCATCTTCGTACCTTGTCCACTAATCTAGATACTGCAAAGCTAGAGCTACATGTTCTCGAGCGTCTACATACACTGGGACCTGCTGTAAGGATAAGTTTTGTAGATGCAGAGTCAATCAAAGAGTTTATCGTAATAGAAGATTGTCTCAAAGCATTCACAGATAGAGCAGGACAAGTTACCGATATAGTTATCCTTGCAAGACTCAGGTAGGTTTTTCTTTTTATATATCGATTTAGAAAACCACCTGTATTGAACACTATTCTGAATTCCTCTGTTGATTTACAGCTTACTCAAAAAAAAGTTACATGAGGAGATTCAAGGTATGGTTCATATTGTAGACCCAGCTATCTCCTTCAAAATGAGGGATCCCAGGGAGCTAGGGGACCAGCTTGCAAAGTGGTTCACATATTGCAATTTTGAATCTATGACCCTAATTATCATCCCTTACCATTCAGAGTAAGTGATTAGTAAGTGCATTGCATAAGGAGATAGATTATTATTTTCAATCCACAAATGCTAATCTTTACCACATTTGTCAAATGAAGTCAACATTGGAGCTTAGCTTGTATCCATTTGCCATTAAAAGGATGCTTCTGCTTCAATTTAGTTACAGATACTCTCGATCTGTAAGTGAATTTTTGAATTCATAAAATAAGTATTGTAATTTTTTAAAATAACAAAGTATTTTTTTTTGTAGAAAGTTGTTCACACTCACATATGCAACTTGTAGTGGTCTAAAGAGACTATCTTTTGCAATCGATTTCTGCAAAAAAATTTCATTTAAGTTGGGAGCAATTGAACCGCTGCATTTGGACGTAAGGCATAAAATCCTTTGCTCTCTCAATACTTTTTAAAAATTAATTAGAATAATTTTATACTTACAAGCGACCGGATGGTTTACAGACACCACAACAGTATGATGCCCACTCTTGTGGATGGAGGGTCCTTTAAACAACAAGTACATTTTGGAGGCTTTTTTGTCAGGAGATACAATGGAGGCAAGTACATTATTGATGCATTTAAATTTTATACATAACATAATATAACACATAGCTTGAAACTAAAGTTGTGTTTGCATCTCTGTAATGATAGAACAAAGCTATGATGATCAATTTGTGTTAAACTTCAGAGCTAGGATGATTGTAGATCTCCTTAAATATGCATCCGCATTACCACAAGAGAAAAGCATCGAGGAGGAAAGCTCTAATAAATTAGATGAGGGACAGAGCTCAAAAGTGATGGAGGACCTCACTCCAAAGCAGGATGAGGCTCCTTTGACATGACTAAAGGACCATGATGCCCAACCTCAGATGCCTCCACAATCCACTGAACTTGGACATGAGGCCCCTCCTCCAGCCCTTGAAACTTCTGAGCCTGAACCTGAGGATCGTGAGCCCCTTCCCCATCCATTTACTGATGTTGGACTTGAGAATCCCTTACAAATTTTGGAGCCTCCTAGTTGAGTTGAGGCAAATTGTACTCTTTCAAGTTTGTAATGCATAATGATGTTTAATGACATTCATCCATATTCGAGACTCTAGTTTGTAATCCATAGAGCAAGAGCGAGAGTGAGAGAGAGAGATAGAGAGAGAGAGAGACTTGACGTATGTATTACAAACTTTGAATGAAAAATTGTTACAAGAGCAAAGAAACTGATTCTCCATTGTTTTTTGTAAATAATAAAAAATATAGTTACAATGCTGATTATGGCTCTAACTTGAGAGCCAAAACTATAGTAGAAGTTAGAACTTCTCTGATTCCAACAATATGAGCCTAGAAAGGCTCAACTACTAGAGCGAAGGCAAGATCAGAACATGGAAGAGAAGGTGGTGTACGAGGAAAAGGCACAATAGAAGCTCCTTGTCAACCATCTTCATAGGATCATCCACTATCGCATGAATGGCACTGATTGTCTTCGAGTCATAGCATCCACCATCACCTCAATGGCCCCGATTGTCTGAGAATCATAACTTTATTTAACAATATAATGTATAATGTTTATCCGTTGCCTCACAATTGTATACTATAAAAATAATCATTTCGTACCTGTAATCATGAATTTTGAATTATCTCAATAATTCCATTTGGGATATCTCTACACAGAATTCTCCATTCCCTTCGCTCCAATACCTGTCAACATGTAGTGTAAATCAATGATTCATTCAATAATAAATAAAAAACATTGAGTCACATCAACTCTTTGTTTACCTTTTTGTTATTCAGAATGAATGAGAATTTTTCTGCAACACTACCCTTTGTCTCCACCTGAATGTCCTGGCATAATTGAGCGAGTGTGCAGCATTGTCTGAGTGATATAGTTCCCAATAAATTGTCATTCTCATTAATGGTGATATCCAATGCTTCATTCTCAAGATCTGAAGAGTTCAAATCTTGATCCATTGGAACCAATTGGTTCCCAATCATTCTACTGCATTTATAGTAAAATGTTAATATGAAATTTTGAGTGGCAATCATGTACTTCAGTTTAATGGAGTTGTGTGCACACAACCTCATAGTATACTTGGTTGGATGTTATCATGTCCCAATCATAATCCAAGAAGTCAGGAATTCTTTCAGTACCATTTGCACAGAAAGAGAGCATCGCCTTGCAAATATTGATAGAAATTTTTTTGAATAGATCTACAAAGACTATTATTAGTATGTAAATAGTAATTTTGTTGATTCTACTAGCAATCCCTAGCTATAAGGATCATTGTACTTTTGAAAACAACCTGGCTCTATATGACTCTATTATAGCACCATGAGGAATTGGCCAATCAATGGTATTCCATGCTAGAAGAGCTAGTTTCTTCAACACACCATGGGTTTTGGCTTTATCCAATAGTTGGTAAAAATGATCATAGAAAAAAACTCCTGACTGAGCTAACTGTGCTGTCGATCTACCTTGATATTGAACTCTCCTATGGACCCATGTAAAACATCCATGAATCCTAAAATGCATTTGGTAGGCTGCCACTGCTCATAAGATGAAGGATATATATATATATGAAAATAAAAATAAAGACATTGAGGTTCAGGAAATTCTGTGATTATGAAATAACAAATTTCAATGAAGTCACTTACAATTTGGCCTGTGTTGTGGAAGATAAGTTGGATAATTCTCTCGCAACACAAGCTCTCTATGCATCTACATATGTTGAAGCAATATTTCCTTTATTGATTTCATCCCCTCCTTGGTTTTAAAACCTTTCACCCTACCCTTCCAAGATGCCAAAAAGAGATTACTTGAATGTGGCTTCTTCCTTCTGTTTAGTTGCTGAGCAAGATCCATCCACAGTGTAACGTTGTTGGCAACATTGATGGAAGATATAGAGTAATGAGGTCGACGAGTGAGGGAGATCATGTTTATAGCTTCATCCTCATTAGTCTGATCAACACGACGTTTGGCACAAGAAGGGTTTTGATTATCGATGCATGCCATTGAGATTAGTATCCAAACTTTTACTCAAACACCTGAAACTCAATGGACATATCAAAGAGCATGTATTAGACTCTAGTCTTGAATAAGCACGATCTTCTTATTCAAAACTTAAGAATATTATCAACAAGAGAGATTGACAAAGCAATGATATCATTCTCATACCTTGCGCTTCAATATTATGATCAACAATGCTTCCCAAAAAACTAAGACCATGGAAAACTTTTCAAACCATCATGCCACGCACTCTCTATCCAAGTGTTAAGCTGGCCCTATAAAAACCCAGAATGAAATAGATGATGTGATTTCAATTTGGAAGCCAGGTTACTATCCGTAATCTTGACATAGAAGAACCCATGATGGAGTTTGGTGGCAAGCATCACAAGCAATGCTTAACAATCAACCAAGACTTTTCTATGCAAGCGCTTATAAACTAACAAAAAAACCGATTGCTACATTCTTATCTTGATATTAAACAATGGAAACCCCCTTACACACTACTGTGTGGGATCTTCCTACCTACTCTATATCTTTGGCCCTTCGAGTCACACCCTGTAACTTAGGCCATAGATGAAAACATATAATCTACTATTAGAAATTGCAAATATTTCAATATACTTTATTGTCCTCGACTCCCAAAACTTGCAATTCATAAAACCTTGTAATTTTATTTTCAAGGTTAATTCTTCAACCTAATAATCACCTATATTAGACCTTGGTTGCAATCTAGACCATGTTCTTTTAATACAAAATAAATAAAATTCCATCTTATACTAAAGGGGTTCGGCATGCCAAACTAGACATGTTACAAAATTTGGCCAATTTCCTAGAGGGGCAGATTGCCTATGGCTTTTAATAGATAGTAGGTTGGAGAAAGTCTCAAAATGGTATTTGAGAGTGTGTCCCCTTGCATGGTAGTGGCACTCACCCAACTCGAGTAGGAGGGAAAATTTGGGGTCCAACTAATGTATTGATGCTAGCTTAGTTGTAATCCTTGGCGGTCCAATGTTGGCCATGGATTCCAACCCAACATTCCATCATTGGATTGGGATATCTAGTTGAGATTTTTGTCTAACGCCTCCAATTCTCTCTCTCTTGCTAGTGCAAAGAAAAGGCTAAATAGATGGCAGTTGGTGCAATCAAGAATGGAAGGTTGCTGGCATCAACTTCTGACATTCAGCGATGAGTGCTCTGAGCATCTCTTTTGCCCAGGCAGTGGCCTCCCCCTCCCCAATGCTTGCAGTGGCACTAGGTCCTATCTCTACCCTTGACATTTATGGTAATTGCTTGGAGGCCTCAATAAAATGCCTTGAAATTTGCAAGTTTTGAAACCATCTATTTTCAAATTTGAAACCATTAATATTTTTTATATCTTTGGAGATGGATGTCACTACTCCAAGGTCTTTCTGTGCCATCTTGGGACATTAGGAATTGAAAACACGTTTTAGGATCTATTTCAGGAAGTATTGGATGATTTGAGACTCTATTTGAGACTTTTTGGCAAAAGAAATAGCTTTTTTTGCCAAGCTTATTGAGTTCTTGTTTTGAAATGTAATTGCCTATTTTCATAGGAGGCTGAAATTTTCCTTCTTGTCTTTCATACAATTGTGGTTTTTCTAGGAAGAAAAAAAGAAAATTGCATTTTTGTTGAATGTTGATCTCAAATTTAATAATTCACCTGGGTTCTAATGGAGAACCTGTGTCTATTGTAAGATGATGCATGTGTTGACAAAATTATGGAAATTTGTTAACAAAATGCATGGTGGCTCACAAGGGAGTCCTCATAAGAGACTCCTCCCAAGAGAGTCTCTCACCTTTCAAGCCATACCGACCAAGTAGAGAGGATCCGTGCTCTTCCTGTGCCAAGGAATTGAAAACACATTTTTGTTGAAGATTAATTCTCAAATTTAATTGATCTCATGGAGAACATTGTTTTGTTCACAAAATGCGTGAAAGTTTTCATGGTGGAGTATATATTGTGATGCACTCGTGCCAACTTCCTTCCCTTGAATTCCCTCCCTTCCATTCCATCCATTCATTTTCTTCCCTACCCTCCCATGGCCTATGGCTACTTCTTTTTATTTTTCCCTCAAAAATTCAATAAATTCTTGCATGGATGCCGATTATAGTCAGCCTTCCTATCCTACTACTTCACATACTATATGTAGGGCATGGTCATGAAACTTTGAAAATACCTTTACCATCCATAAATCCTAGCTCTTAAACACTATACCCAATATCCAAAACCCTAATCCCGATCATATCCTAAATCCTAATTAATTATCTATTTATTTTTAAATTATTACAAAACCTCTGTAACTACTGCAAGGTGTTTATTGACACCATTATAAAGTCCTTTGATATTTTGCCACTATTACCTTTTGAAACTCCAAAAGGTGTTTACAAAACCTCCTTTGAGATTTACAAAACCTCTATAAGTACTGCAAGGTGTTTATTGACACCATTATAAAGTCCTGTGAGATTTCGCCACTATTGATTTTTGAAACTCTAAAAGGTGTTTATTAACACCATTATTAAGTCTTGGAGATTTTAGAGGATGCTTACAATAAATTAATCTCAACACCTTTTATAATTTTACTAAAATATGCTTTTAAACACTTTCAAAATTTTCTTACATTTTCAGAGAAATTTTTTTAAAAGACGATTCTATTTTGTTTCAAGTTCAATTCAAAAGTACTTATGAATTTGGAGAGTGTGCACCAATCCAAAATTAATGAATAGGTGTTATATGCAGTTTGTGATGGTAATGATTCTTTTTATAGACCCACCCCAAATATACCACATGGTATAGTAGTTTATTGCATGGTGTTTTCTAGTAAAATTGTTTCACCACGTGATGTGAGAATTGCCATGTGGCTTTCACGTGGCACACATGAATTCTCACAGATACTGCTCGATAATGCAAACATTGCACAAGGTTTATTTTAGATACCACATGCTATTTCAATACACCATATGGTTTCATTTTGATCAATCGATTTTGGTTTTGATCAATGAAAAAGCACGTTCTTTTGTGTATCAAATGTTCTAAAACATTTTTAATAAAAAAATACATATTTTTTCCTTAAAAATATACTAAAAAGGACCTTGATTTAGGATATCAAGACAATGTAAAGAATCCTTAGCGACAAGACTAAAGGAATGGCTATGTTTTAATGGAAACCACCAACGAGCACTTTGGAAAGGACTAATTAAATGTATGATTTGATGAAGGCTATAATAGAATAGTATAAACAATGAGAATGACTATAAAATTTGAAAAAAGGCAAGAATAGAAGAAAATAGTGATTAGAAAGAAGAGATTTTAAAAAAATACATAAGAGGACCCTGATGGCAACTTTTGTTGAAGTACCTCGAAGGCTTTTGGAAGATTGTACATGCTAGGGCCATGCCAAAACGTTTGAAGCTAGGAGGTGAATTTGGAGGACATGAAAAGTTTGTGGACAAGGCTATGCAAGAGAGAGATAGAAGGAGACAAAAATGAGTACCTACTTCCAATGCACATGTTGGGTGCTTCTTTAGCATGGAGGAGGTGGACAAATGTACCAAACGTTTAGCAATGGAAAATTATGTGATATCTTCGATATAGGAGTTAAAATAATTAGATGGGGGGATACATTTTTTATGAATAATCACAAACATGCTCAATGTAATAAAATAATTCGAATATGCAAGGGAATTAGGACAAAAAGGCACACACCTCCTATCTCTACCCTTGACATGTACAGTAACTACTTGCAGGCCTCAATAAAATGCTTTGAAATTTGTAGGTTTTTGAAACCTTTTATTTTCAAATGTGAAACCTTTAAATAAATATGTCAATGCTCCGAGGTCTTTCTCTACCATCTTGGGACATTAGGTATCGAAAACACGTTTTACAATCTACTAAAGTTGAGCAAGTATGTCCCCCCATACATTGATAATGGTTAATGCAAATTCAAAATTTCCTAACCACTAAACCGCTTATTGTTTTCAATTCAAATAAATTGCAAATTGATTCTAATTTTGTAAAGAAAATTCCCATGAGATTTCATCTAGTGCGCGAATAGGACGATCGGTTGAATAGCCTTACGATAGCTAATAACACTATTCTAATCTAATCTTGTGAGATTTTCTTTTCCGTAGGAGATACCAGAAAGGCAGAGTTGAGATTGAATGAGAGAAGCAAGAGAGGGATGCAGAGAGGAAGAGAGAGGGAATTAGAGATAGAGAGAGGCAAGGAGGGTTGCGGAGCCAAGGGAAGTGCCGCTTAGAGAGGAGGCACAACTGCTAAGTTGGTGGAAGCGCGCGTGCGTGTGTGTGTGTGTGTGTATGTGTGTGTGTGTGTGTGTGTGTGTGTGTGTGTGTGTGTGTGTGTGTGTGTGTGTGTGTGTGTGTGTGAGAGAGAGAGAGAGAGAGAGCGAGAATGTCGAGAGGGAGGTAGGCGAAGGATATAAAGGGAGGTGATGGCGGTGGAGAAGGTTTTAGCAAACATAGAAGCTTCGAGGACGTGCCTTCTCACCTTAGATTAATCACACATTTGTTTTTTGGTGCATCAAAACTTAGGTTAATCAGGCCACTAACCTCCCACTCCTAATTACTAATACCCCATGTTTGAACATTGTGAGGACCTATAGGAAGCATTGGATGAGAGGTTTTGGCAAAAGTCTAAATAGCTTTGTTTGCCAAGCTTATGGAGTTCTTGAAAAGGTGCCTACTTGGGGCTTTTGCCCTGTAATTGCCTACCTTCTTCATAGGAG
Source organism: Dipteris shenzhenensis (assembly GCF_047967505.1). Classification (NCBI taxonomy): domain Eukaryota; kingdom Viridiplantae; phylum Streptophyta; class Polypodiopsida; order Gleicheniales; family Dipteridaceae; genus Dipteris; species Dipteris shenzhenensis. The sequence continues at coordinate 30,626,517 of NC_141611.1, forward strand.
GCCGAAGTTAGTAGAATGGTGGTGTTTCTAGGAAGAAAAAATCGAAAACGCGTTTTTGTTGAATATTAAATTCTGAAACCAGAAGATGACGCATGTGTATGTTGACGAAATACGTTGAAAATTTGTTGACGAAATACGTTGAAAATGCTTATGCATGGGGAAGTATAAATGACGTGCTTCGTCTTCGTCGCAACTCCAGTTCTCCTCCTCTCCTGCTGCTCACAACTGAGTCTCTCGCCTTTCAAGCCATACCCAGTCTTTCTTTCTCTGCCGAGGAATTGAAAACGCGTTTTTGTTCAAGTTTAAGACGATCTCATGCAGAACGCTGTTTTGTTGCGGACGGGCGTATACGTTACGTTATTCGTCCTCGTCGCGACTTCTGCTCTCGGCCTGCTCCTGCTTCTCATCCCTCTCCTGTCCTACTGATCACACTGATGCTCCTCTTCATCCACCTCCTCACCTTCCCCGCCTTTGCCTCCTTCCTCCTCCTCCCCGCCTTCAGTACCCCCGCCTCAGCCCAACTTAGCACCCTTCCAAACCATGCCGACTTGGGCTCCCAGTTCAACTCCTCCAATGGCCCCGTCCTCGCTTCCCCCAACTCAACCTTCGTTTTGTGGCCCTCCGGCTGCAGCTCCCTCGCTGTTGTTCACGATCGGTCCAAAGAAATCGTCTGGGAGGCCTCCCCCATCCGTAATTCCTCAGCGACCAATTGCTCTGTGATCCTCGGAGAAGACGGAGATCTAGTGCTGAGCAGCAGCGTTTCCGGAGAAAAGGTGTGGTCGAGTAACACTTCTGGGATGGGGGTTCGCAGCCTAGAGCTCCTGGAATCTGGAAATCTTGTGCTGTCCGACAGCAGCAATATGACCGTTTGGCAGAGCTTTGATTCTCCTACCGATACCCTGCTTCAAGGTCAAGCGTTCAAGCCAGGCATGCAGCTCACCTCTGCTTCTACGGCCGGTACCACGTATTCATTCGCATACAAGGGACCAGACGCCTATCTGCTTGCAAGCTTTGACGGAGAGTCGGCCGTCCCCTATTGGGAGCTGCTACGAGGATACAGATCCAGCTCCAAGCCAGAGGCGTACATCGTGTTCGATTCGGGTAACTTGAATTGGTATGCCAATGACTCCTCTTTTGTAGCATTAAGTAATTTTCAGACTCTTCTCACAGCAGACTCGGTGAACTACCTGTGGAGGGCAAAGCTAGGCACCGATGGAATTTTGCAGGCCAATTTCTGGGCAGATTTAGGATGGAACACGGCAACGGGACAAGCTTTGACAAGCGATTGCCAGAAACCTGATCATTGCGGCCCCTATGGGATATGCACAGGGCAAGGCCAATGTCAATGTCTCTCTCCATCCTTTCAGCAAGTTAGCTCGGATCCATCACAAGGTTGTAAGGCTATGAAGCCCTTGAATTGCTCTGGAAATTCGACAAGCATAACGCTGGTGAACTTAACCGGCGTCGATTACTTCTCCAATCAGTTCTCTGCATCTCTTCTGGTATCGTCACAGGAGTGCCAATGGCTTTGCCTTACAAACTGTTCTTGTGCAGCTGCCTTCTACCACAACCAATCCTCGTCTTGTTACCACATTCACAATGTACGAACCATGCAGTCTACCCCGGAGGCTAATACTACTGTCTTCGTCAAGGTTCAGAAGACTTCAGCAAGTTCGGGAGCCTTGCCTCCTCTAGCAAACGGAAGCACAAATACCGGTTCAGTGATTGCAGCATCTGTGGGTAGCATTCTGGGACTGGGGTTTCTGTGTTTGGCCCTGTTTTGGTGCTACAGAATCAAGAAGCGAAAAGCTGAGATCATCGACGATGAGAGGTTTCTTCAATCTCTTACGGCTTTACCCCCGAGATTCTCTTACAAAGAGATGACAATTGCAACGAAGAGATTTAGCCGGAAATTGGGATCGGGAGGGTTTGGCTCAGTTTATGAGGGCGTGCTGCCTGACAAGAGCCTGGTTGCCGTGAAGCAGTTAGAGGGAGCAGGGCAAGGCAGGAAACAATTCCATGCAGAGATAGCGACCATAGGCTGCATATGCCATCTGAATGTGGTGCGTCTTCGTGGGTTTTGTTTAGAAAGCAAGCACAGGCTCCTCGTTTACGAGTTCATGGCCAACGGATCTCTCGAGAAGGCTCTTTTCCCTGGTGTCAAAGGCACCGAGCCAAGCACATTAGTACTGCGCTGGAATACTCGTTATCAGATTGCGCTTGGTACAGCTAGAGGATTAGCTTACCTGCATGAGGAATGCATCGATCGGATCATACATTGCGACATCAAGCCTGACAACATACTTCTGGATGACAAGAACACAGCCAAGCTCGCTGATTTTGGTCTGTCGAAGCTCGTGGACAGACAGGAAAGCAAGGTGTTGACAGAGATGAGAGGGACCAGGGGATACCTTGCACCCGAGTGGCTCTCCAACGTACCCATTGGGGAGAGAACAGATGTGTACAGCTTCGGAATGGTGCTACTGGAGCTTGTGAGTGGAAGGAGGACTTTAGATGTTAATGCAGATCCTGAGAACTATTATTTGCCTACTTGGGCATTCTCCATCGCCATGCAAGGAAGAGACTTCATGGAGCTAGTAGATGGGAGATTGGACAGACATACTGTTGATGAAGAACAACTTCGCAAACTTATTCACATTGCTCTTTGGTGCATTCAAGAGGACATGAGCTTGAGACCCACCATGGGAGTGGTGGTGAAAATGTTAGAAGGTTTGTTGGAAGTGCTCCCTCCACCCATTCCCTCGGATGAAGAAATCATCACAAAAGAGGAGGAAATTATCTTCTAAGCTCGAGTTAAGTGGTTGCTCGGGTGTTTCAGCATGTGCCTTCCCTTGGAAATCTTTGGTGTTACTTCCATTGAAGGGAAAGAGAAGTGATTATCGATTCCAATAGAGATCCACTCGTTAAGTGTAACAAATTACAATAAAGGTTTGCCATGGTAGTATAGAAGAAGGAGAGAGGATCTTGCATGCCAACGTGTATTTCATCATTTGTAAATTCTTCTTGGAACATGTTTTGTAAATAAGACCTATCACTCTCTTTCCAAAAACAATGATATAGTTGGGAATCAAATTTGGTTTTATGTGAAACTTGTATGTTATCTTGTTCACTAGTTTGATTTATTCCCGGGGGATTCACAGGGGGAAACTTATGATATCACGTGAGTGTACAATAGGGGGTTTTTTTGAAATAAGGCATAAGCTTATACATTAGGGGTGGGGGTCCTTTTTTTTCCCCCAATATTGAATTTAAGCTAGGGGGACCATGTCATATTTAAGAAGGGGGGACATAATAAAGGTTACCTTGGGTAACTAGTCCAAACAAGTTTGATTTTGTGTATGGTTTTAAATAGTCATAGGGAAAGTAACCTAAATTTGCTTATTGTGTAATCTAAATGCTTGAGAAAGAATGTAGGTTTAAGGAAAGGGGGGGACATAATAGAATTTTGGTGGTACCTTATAAGCTTAAATATGGGTGTTTTATCATCCTACGTGGATCTTAAATAGGGGGTTTTCTTGAAGTTAATGCACGCAGGTGACATCCCCCTTTAATGAAGAGTGAATCCCCCAGGGATTTGTTCAACAGATGCCTGGATTTAGGCTTGCTTCCATGCATTTGGAGTTGCCACGATTGATATCAATGCCATTTGCCTTTTTTTAAAAGCTTTTAACAATAGGATTTGCAAAGGTCAAGTTTAGTAAATCTAGCATCAATGATATGCCTTTGCATGGATATATGAAGCACGTTGAGAATGCTAATACATGTCAAGGTTTAGGTGCTAATAACAACTGCGAGAGACATTGATGTCCCACAACTCAAGACAAAATAAAAAACTAACTTAGCTGGGGGGGACTATTAGTTGTGGAGAAGAGAAGAGGGTTTTCATAAGAGAAGGGGGTTCCAATTTCGTGACTACTAGTTTGCATTACTATTTACGTTTTTATCATCAGATAAGGCAAAGTCCATATATGTATAATTAATCTTGAAGGATTGTGCCCACAAAAAGGAGCACAAGCCCACTATAAAACAATAAACATTGTATTCAAAATTTTGGACTTGTCTAAAGTCCAATTCTAGAACTTGACTAAATACAAGTCCAAAATTTTTGAATATCATACTCCCATGGTTTTTCCCCCATATATTTCAAAACAAATATTACAATATCTCTTGTATATAGTAATTTTGATCTTAGACACATGAGAAGATAAGATCTCTCTTTGAGAGACGGTGTACATATACACCTACTTGCTATTGATATTCACCATTAAAATATTAACACAAAAACAATTAAGCCAACACTTTACACACCCACTTGCATAGAGTAATTTTGATCCTTAGACACATGAGAATTAAAATATTAAACTAAAATAATTAAGCTAAAATATTTCCCATAGAAATATTAAAATACAATAATTGAATTTTTGTTTTTTAAAATTAAAAAAATATTAAACTAAAATATCTAAGCTAAAATATTCACCATTGAAATATTAAAATAAAATTACATTGCCACCATTTGGTCATTACGAAAATAAAAAAACAAATTATTCAAAAATATATTGAAAAATACCAAAATAAAAATTTAAACATGGACATCATATTGGTCTTAGTGTTCATTATTAAAGTGTTAAACAAATTATTAAAAATATGCATACACATCATTAAAACAAATTATTAAAAAAGTATCATACACATTGAGAAAGCAAAGAGACTTTTTTATTTCAAAATAGGATTTACATACAGGAAAGACACTCTAATTCACATTCTTTCCTTCTTCACACTTCACAAGCTCCTCTTTCCTTAGATGTTCAAATTCCTCTTTTGATTCTGCAGCATTATAGCCTACATCCAACAAGGCCTCATATATTTTGTCAAATTTTACTTCTTAAGATTGTGTAGTAGTGACGACCTGGGTAGCCATCTCAAGACGTTCACTACCAAGATCTTGACTAACAGGAAGCTCCAGACTAGTCTGGGTGCTTTCAAGTATAGGCTTCAGCTGCTCTAGACCATTCTGGGAGCTTTCAAGTATAGGATCATCACTTCTTGGTTGTACATCACAGCATAGATGAAGCTGCAAGGTGTCAAGTGCAATCTCCTCACTACATTGTAGTACATCTACTTTGCTTGCTAGTACTACATCCTTAAGTAGTCCACTTCCCTCTCCCTTCAAAATAGCCTCTTTTTGAGGTTTCATGCTCTGCATTTGGACCTCCACTGCTTTCCCTTTCCCTTCCACTGCAACAAGTTGTTTTTCTTCCTTCTTGCTACCTTTTTTTATGACCAATGGAACCTCAATGGTCCTTTGCAATCTCTCATCCATTCTCTTCTTTGTGTGTAGTTCTAGATGTGAGCTCTCCGATGTAGAGCTATCAGATTCAGATTCCCTAGATGTTGAGCCACCATCCTTGGTAGTAGAGTCTACATTTTTTATGACTTTCTCAAGTCTTGAGTCATGCTGCACTTTCTTGCTCGATTCCACATCTGAAGACCCCTTCCTCTTTATCATAGAATGTGGGCATGCAAACTGAAGTAAGTATCAAAGTATTGAATCTGATGGAGAGCATCAATGATAACGACATCAATTCCTTTTCGTAATATAGTCTCTATAGCTAACTTCCATTCCATACAATGCCACATTCCAACCTTTCAACCGATATGCTTCTACCATCTCTTCTATTAGAGAAGGATGATTTAGATGTCGATAAGTGTTTCTCTCTCATAGAAAAAGAGATGAAGAGTCTTTTGGGGAAATTCAAATGATGGACCATCACCCCTATGTATAAATGCAACCATCATGGGTTGCAAGATTTGGATGCCAGTGTCACCATGACAACTATGCTCCTGCTACAATGCCATACCATGCAATACCTTTCCAATGACACCCCTGAATGCATATTTCAAACTAGCAAACAATGCATCCCGTTGTGCATCTGTGATAAACATGACAAATGTTGCTCTTGGTTGTCTTGCCATAGGACCTTGTATCACAGTTCGTATAAGTTGAACAATCCCCGACACCGATAGATCTTATAGTTCATCAAAGAAAAATGCATATGGGTTATCCCAAGGTTCACTACCCATTGCGGCCATAAATCCTTCAGTATTAACTCCTTTGACAATAACATAATTTCAATTATCCTTTGACAAACCAATGTCATAGGAGAACGTGAAAGACTCATTAAGGACTTGAAGTTGCATCTTGTTTTTTATGGCATTTGACTTTATATGTGCATGTATCAACTCCATACAAATAGGCATCTTAGCTCAAAGCTTCTTTGTTGGTGCTTCCCATGATTTTATCCATTGCAAGGCCTACTTCTTGTCAACCATTTTTCCTAGCGCACGTGCTTTTTGCTTGTGCACTTGATGCTTTTGATCCACCAACTCTTCATCCGAATGAAGCAAAAACTTTAATGCTCCATATGTAGCTTCAGCCTTTACTTCCTGGTTGACTATTTCTTCAAGGCTTCCCTGCTTGTTCTTCTTACCAAAAAAGAATTCTCCATTTAGTAAATTCTGGTGAGTTTCTAGCAATTACCTTTACTATTTTGTCAGTACTATATCTCAATGGCCTCCACCAAATAATTGACATAACCTTTATAACTTTCTGTAACCTTTATAACTTTTTGCTTCTTATTTACCTCGTGTGTTCAGGTGACTCAAAGGATATCATATCGAATTCGAATGCAGTGCATACATCCACAATACATTGAAAGATTATTTCAAGACAAAATACGATGCATGTGGGTTAACGTTTTCTTGGGTGTAGCCAACGCAGAACCATTTTTGAGGCCATTTTGGGGCCGTGATGCGATGTGCTTCTGGGTGAATATATGAATTTTGCACAGACCCGTGCTCTCATCGAAAATAATGAGATGCACTAGCATAATAATGAGATGCAATCTATTTATTCTGAACACCACATAGCTTGACACATGGCATCTCTACATTACTTCATGCAGCACAGCAATCTCTGGCCTAAGCCACCTGACCACTTATCATCGCGCAACCTTTTGTCGTAGCTTTGCCACCTATCACTGGGCACCGCACCCATGCAGATCATTAAAATTGAAGGTTGGCTTGGAGAGACCACCGCGTTGGTTCTTAGCGTAATAATTAGATGCAATCTATCATTCTGAACACTGCCGCAGCATAGTATTTGGCCTGACCACCTCTCATCGTGCAGCCTTTTCCTACATCTTTGCGCTTGCAACCCATGCAAATCATAGGTTGGCTTGGAGAGACCACCGCACTAGTTTTTGGAGTAATAAAATGAGATGCAATCTATCATTCTGAGCATATCCTCATTGTAGTCTCTGGCCTGACGACCTATCATCGCCTAGAATTCAAGGTTATCTTGGAGAGACCACTACGCTGATTCTTGGAGTTATAGCTATGTTACCTTTTTTTACGTATTACAGAAGGAGGTTTATGACGACCAACGTGCTGGCAAATAGAATGAGATCTATGACAGCCACCACGCCGGTTCTTGGAGTTATATATTTGTGTACCAAGGAAAATGTATTCCGTTGTGCAACCAAGCAAAATGCAATTGATGATACGGTCCTTGAGGGGTCCCCTTTAGGGACAAGGGCCATATCGACATGCCATTTCTATCCAGTGGCATCTTGGATATTGTATAATGCATGTCGATATGGCCCTTGCATCTAGAGGGGACCCCTCAACTTGGGCCATATCGTGAATTGCATTTTCTAAAAGTTTAATTGTATTTTTATAGATGTACCTCCATGCAACCACAATGGTGGGTCGTTGGAGTTATTTTAGCGCTATTTTGGTCATAAACCAAGGAAATTGTAGTCCTTCTTTCTTGGTATTTTAGTCCTCGTTGCAGAAAATATAAATGAGGGCAAAAGTGTCATTTATCGAGTCAAAATTGAGCAAAAGAGATTACAATGCACATCTACATCCAATAATAGGTTATATTAATATTAACAACTTATATCGAGAAAATTTTGAGCAAAGCCTCTTACATTTATAAAAACTCGGCAATTACTAAGAGCCTTAAAGGCAAAAAGATTACAGCTAGCAACCATAACCATTCAAATAGAAAAGTTAACAACAGTGCATACTGAGAGCCTCAAATTGATAAAAAAGAGATTACATAAATGTAATAAAAACTCAACAATTGCTAAGAGCCTTAGAGACCAAAACATTACATCTAGTGAGCCAAAAGATCGTTGAGAGCCTTAGAGGACAAAAGATTACATCCAACCATTGCTGAGAACCTCATCTCAGCAAGAGGGAATTTGTACAACTCTATTTTTTGCCAAACTAGCTTGTTGCATTAAAAATTTTTAGGGAGCCAAAGGAGGATACGATGGAGAGGTCGATGACCATGCACATTGCCAGGATTCGGATGACGGCCCCCCCAACAAGTCAAGAGTACGCTACTCTCAAAATACTGAGGCCTTCGTTGACATCTAGGGGGAACCCTTACAACATAGCCATAAAGAGGCCCTCTGTAAGCATGTCATCTAAGATGGTGATGTGCGGATGTGGGGGGAATCAACTGTGGGAATGAAGGGTCTCCACTAGTGGTAGCATTTCTACTCCAGGTGAGTGCAATGCAATCACCTTATATGAGAAGGCAGATAACATTGGGATCACATAGCATCGAAGGGGGGTGGTAGGATGCATGGTGGGGTAGAGAGTAGTTGGAGTGGAGAAGACAACGAGGCTGCTCTCCAGACCAGGAAGGATGCAGAGAGCAACCACGGTGGAGCAAGTTGCAACATCCATGGTGAGGGTTGTTTTTTTAAAATGATGTTGGAAGTCCAAAGAGTAAGCTACAAGACCCTGCAACAAGATTACAATAGGGATATGCAGTAAGCTACAAGACCCTAAAAAGCAATCCATCATCTTGAGAGATTTCCAAAGTAGAGTGGAAGTCTTGGAAACGGCCCATGTTGATGTTTTTGAGCAATTTAATCAGCTTCAATAGATGCTGAGGGATTCAGATGAAGCTATTGCACAGAGTGAGCAAAGAGTGGAGGAGATAAAGGAGAACATCCGCAGCCTTAGGATGTGAGAGAGGAAAGAATCAAGAAGCAACGTTGTCATGTATAGAGCAAGACTATGGTATTAATGGCTGTAATAGTTAAATCATATGCCTGTGTTGCTATGTAGCAGGGTCCAAAATGATTGGTCTACCATACCCCCATCTTAGATGACTACATGATCTGATGGCCTGCGTGCTACCACCATATGCACGTTTTTTGCTTCAGGGTGTTTGTGCATACAAAATTGCCATGTAGAGAATGCCATTTGCCATTGCCCAAGTCATGGATAGATCAAATGTGCCTGCCTACTATAGCTATCTATGACGAGAAAGTAGATTCTGCAGCTCAATTTGCCATTTGGGCAAAAGATGCAAAAGACAAAGAGATCAAATTGAAGGCGGCCTTGTAACTTCTAGAAGACTTGGCTGAACATCATTTACAATAGCTTTCAAGCACCTCTAAAATCGTGCCTACTTTCCTAAGTACTCACAGTGTGTGTCTTACCCTTTGAGGGTAGTGGCTTCTCACACCCAATCCATAACTCTCTTGCTTTAAGAAGAAGCTCTGAAAGAGATGACTTCTTCTTCTTTGAAAAGGTTCATTATTGAGCTTGAGGGATTCCAATATATACTTTGAGTCATCTTCGAATAGACATATATAAGAGATGACTCTTGCAAAATTTTGCATGTACTCCTTGGATGGTAAGTTTCCTCTTGTGATCTCCTCAAATGCAATTCTATATGCCTCACAAAAGTGTTGCCCATCAATGGGCTCAAAACTGCACCTTTCAAGGAATCTATTTCTAGATAGCATATACTTCTTTTCATCATCATCCTTGTATCTTCTCTCATAAAGTGCCACTTCATAAACAATGTCAGTCAGTCTGAATTCTTGAAATGTTGTAAAGAAGTCTGTACACATACGAGAAGCCACATCATATAGCATAGGATCATCATTTGCAAGCTTCTTGAATGACATTGAATGTAGCGTGATATTACTGGGAGCTGGTGTTTTGGCCCACCTTGCATCCTCATATAACTTTCTTGCAAACTTCTCATCTAGCTTTCTTTGATTGGTAAACAAAGTAGCTCGATTGATGTGGTGTGCCTGCACTGAATACTGTGAGAATCCCCATATATACCCTTCATCATCATCGGAGTGTAGATCAAACATTTATAAAAGTATTTGCAAGTAGTGATTCTATAAGTTTGGCTTCTCAAGATTCGCCATCCTCAATGTCACTATCATCATCATCCAACCTCTCACCACATTAAAATTAGGTTACTTTTGGGTTAGCTCTTTCAAGTCAAGGCCTCTTTTCTCCTCTTTGAGGTACAGCCGTAGCTTCCACACGAGGGTCAAACTTAGTGTCTTTTTCTTTCCTATAGTGTCCATCAACAAGGCATTGTAGTTTGTCAAAAATGTTTGAACCATTGCAGGCATTGCCTGGTGCAATGACCCCTACCTTGTGGTGGTGGGAACCCGAAAGCACTGGGAAAGTCTTTATCCCAAGGGTTGGGAATTCTTGTTGATAAAAGAGTATCAATAAGGCACTCTCTATCCCAAGAGTTGGGATGAGTTTCATGAAGCATGGTAAAAATTTGGATGAGTTTTTGTAATGGATAGTGTCCATCAACAAGGCAAGAATATTGGATTGTAGTTCTTCTAAAAAATTTGAACCACCATGGGCATTGCCTAGTGCAATGACCCCTACCCTGTGCTGGTGGGAACCCGGAAGTAACGGGAAAGTCTTTATCCCAAGAGTTGGAATTCCTTGTTGATAAAAGAGTATCAACAAGGCACTCTCTATCCCAAGGGTTGGGATGAGTTTCATAAAACATGGTAAGAATCTGGATGAGTTTCTAAGAAGATTGGATTATAGTTTGCCTAAAACATTTGAACCATCATGGGCATTGCCCAGTGCAATGACCCCTATCCCATGGTGGTGGGAACCCATATTGTACGTTTCCCTTACTCAAATTTAACCAAAATTTTTTCCTCTTATTCATCATGCGGAGGACTAAAAATATTAACATTTTTGAAATGTTTGGTCATGTTTGAGAATTACTAGATTTATTTTTAATATTCTTTGTTGATCCTCTAAGGAGTAAAAGTAAAAATTAAACTTCAATCTTCCTAAATCTAACTATTGGATTTGGGATTTGATGATTGAACCACACACCCTTATGTGCCTACTAACCTTCCAATGAATTGGATTTGCTTAATTATTCAAAATACTAAAAAAATGTGGTGTGCTACTAAAATGCATGTATTTTATGACTTTATTTATTATAAATAATTATTTATAATTAGATATATCATTCAAATAATTACCAATAAATTAACTTAAGCTCTGCATAATGTAAAGAGTTCACCTACAAAGTTTCAATAACATTTAATCTAAAATGAGTGAGAAATTTAGAATTTAATATGACACTCTTTGTTCGTGACAAAGGTGTGACCGCCCTAGAACCATGCCGTGTGACACAAAGAAATTTTTTGTGTGTGCATCGAATTTTCGATCAAACTATACCATTGTGTGCACAATAACATGTCTGATGTTGTATATGAAGACTTTAAAGACTAGATCCATAGGGAAGTAGGTGAGATTTGCATTTTAAAAAGCTTGTTTTTCCCCCTCCTAAGGATTGGGGAGTGAACAAAAAGTGGACACCCTTAGCTTGCTACTTCCCATAATAGAACCAAACCACCACACTAGTGGCAGTTAATATCCTAGTGTGCAACCAACCACCATACTAGCCACCACTTATCCTGCACTACTGTCGTGCGATCCTAAAATTTGTTGCGAAGTGTAGTACTAAAACAATCACCCTTAGGCTAGTTATCTTTAACTGTCATATTTCAGCCACCGGGCTACTTAAGACATTAAAGTAGTCCTATTTCATCGCTTCATCCACCTAGTGTATGAACCAATTTTGTATAAACTCGAGGTCCATCCGAGTTTACTTTGGTCGACTAAAATAAGCTCGATTAACAGTTTACTTGGGCTGAGATAGTTTGAATATGCTCGTAAAATATTACGCTCACATATTATTGACACTAAGAATAAACCAGTTGTCTTTCGAGAGACATTTAAGTAGTAACATGAAAGTAGGTCAACACAAAATGAGGTATTACAAGCAATGATAGATCATGGATGATGGCAGTCCGAGAAAGTCCGCAAGTCCAAGAAATGGCTACAAGATTTTTACTTTTTTTTAAATACGACATTTTGCGACTCAAGGAAATTCCAAACTCTTGACTATCTTATCAAGCTCTCTATAGCAAGCATCTCCTAGCTCTTTAGGCCAGTATGATGAGCTATTGTAGACCTCATTACACACTCGGACCACCAACTGCTTACTTGCCTCTACCGACTTGTATGCCCATAGTAACTCCTCCTTTCACTCAGGTCCTCTTCATCTTGGTATTGATACTCTATATAACTTTGCATCGCTATCATGTCCTACCAAAAGAAATCTACATCATGAGCTTGACAAGTACCTTAAAGGAGTAGGAAAAATGATAGCCAAGGAAATTAACATTCAGCATCTTTGCCGACTCCATGTCATACAGCCAATTGTGAAGCATGTCCTCCTTGTAGCTATTATCCTCCCTCTTCTCCGGGTCTGGTTCTACGAGGAGCATTTTTCTGCCATACTAAGTGCTACCGTCATCATAGCGACATCTCTTCCTCTCTCATTAGCATTATCCAACTACTTTATTTCAAATCTTCAACTTGGTTTAATTGAATCTTTTGTCTCACATTATAGTCCATGGCCTGTCAAAGAACACATCTAGTCACATAGCTAAGAAAACATCACTTCAATCACTTTGGAAATATATATATATATATATCTTAACAACTGCTCTTACATTGAGAAATATGAAATCCCATAACTAATCCAGAAACCCACAATTCCCAAATGAATGAATTGTATGCCATTCATCTTGTCTTGTAATAATAATAATAGAAGCAAACCACCATGCTAGTGGTAGTTATATTCCTAGTGTGTAGCCACCACCGTGCTAGCAACCAACCACCACATTGGTGGCAGAAGAGTTAATATTGTAGTAATAATAGAAGCAAACCACCGCACTGATGGTAGTGAATATCCTAGTGTGCAACCATCCTCCGAGCTACAACCAACTAGTGCTATACTAGAATGAATCACATTGCTGCAAAGTGTTATCCTAAAATAGATACATTGCTCAAGTAAACTTTGGAGAACATTAATAATTCAATAGATTAGATAGAGATTACATAGATCACATCTCAAAGACTCCTTTCTTTTAGGGGGATGGTTCCACATTGCTTTGAGCAGGTCGCCTTTTTGAGCTCCCTGACTGTTGTAGGCTCATTCCTCCTTACTCCTTTCTTGAAGGGGGCTGGTTCCTCCCTTTAGGCTCCTTTTCCTCACAGTTAGGCTTGGGCTTGGACTTCTTCAATTCAAGCTCCTTGTCTTTTGCAAATTTTTCCCAAATGGTAAATTGAGTTGTTGTAGCATCTACTTTCTCATCGTAGATAGCTGTAGCAAGCAGGGACTTTGATCTGTCCATGACCTAGGCAATGGCAAATGGCATTCTCTACATACCGATCTTGCATGCACAAACACCCCAAAGTAAAAATGCACAGGGTGGTAGCATATAGGCCATCGAATAATGCAATCATCTATGATGGGGGTATGGCAGACAATGCATTTCAGACGCTGCTACATAATACGATATGCCATCCAATTTAACTGTTGTAGCCGTCAATACCACAATCTTGCTCTATACATGATGAAGTTGCTTCCTGATTTCTTCCTTCCTCATTCTAAGGCTGCATATATTCTCCTTCATCTCCTCCACTCTTTACTCACTCCATGCAACCACTTCATTTGATTCCCTCAGCATCTATTGAAGCTGATTTAATTGCTTAAAAACATCAACATGGTCCATTTCCAAGACCTACTTTAGTTTGGAAATCTCTCATGATGATGAAATATGTTTTAAAAGCCATTGAAAGCTCCTGCAAAATCCTATCGTAACCTTGTTGCAAGGTCTTGTAGCTTAATTTTCAAACTTCCAAAAGTGTTTCTAGATAACAACCCCCATTGTGGCTGATACAACTTGCTCCACCGTGGCTTCTCTCTAGATCCTTCCTATCCTGGAGAGCTACCTCATTGTCTTCTCCACCGTGGTTGCTCTCTGCACCATCCTTCCTAGCCTTGAAGCTCTCTCCTAGCTCCTGCATCACTGCTCTAGTTTCTACATTTCCCCTTTTTAGTTCCTCCATCTTCTGGTCTTTTTCAATGTTCAATTCATTCTGCATGTTGTAGAGAAGTTTGTAAAGGGCCTCCTTTTTGGCTCTATGATCTTCAAGATCCTTTTACATCATTGCTAGCTCCTTGTCCACAATGTCCCCATCAGGTCTAATGTCTTCAAGCCTATCTATGAGCTCCTTGATGTGCTTCTCTACTTCTTATCTTCTATGCCTTTCCATGTTGACCATTTTTGCAGCGGCCTCAGCTTGCTCTCGTGCTTTCAAGGCCCTCACTTTGGCCTCCTCTACCTTGTCTTCTACACCCTCTTTAAGAATTTTCTCAAGTTGCACTGCCTTTGCTGCATCGGTGGCTTTCTCTTGTAGAAAAGTCACCTTATGAGACGTTTTCTTATCGTATTGCTCAAAAATCCCTTTGAGGGTAAATCTCATCAGGTGCATTGCAACTCTAGCGAGTTGAGATGATAATTTAGATTTTCCATCCACACAATTCTTTAGGTTGGTTATCACACTCTTGGAGATCACCCTTGAAAAAGAGACATCACTTCCTTTCAAATGCTCTACTGCTGCTTGAACCTGCTAGAACTTCAAGGTTCCTGTCGTACAGCAAAGAAGTGCATTGTCTTTTTCAGCACTAGAGGTTTGTTGGTAAGCTAGAAAGCTTGACTCTACCATCTTTACTAATAGATGTCATCAAGTGCATTGCAACTCTAGTGAGTTGAGATGACAATTTAGATTTTCCATCCACACAATTCTTTAGGTTGGTTATCACACTCTTGGAGATCACCCTTGAAAAAGAGACATCACTTCCTTTCAATTGCTCTACTGCTGCTTGAACCTACCAGAACTTCACGGTTCCTCTCATACAGCAAAGAAGTGCATTGTCTTTTGCAGCACATCCTAGAGGTTTGTTGGCAAGCTAGAAAGCTTGACTCTACCATCTTTACTAAACTTAGCATTTGGGTATACATCTAGAATATCCTATCTCTTCCACTACTTCTCGAAGAAGTGTTCTTGTAAATTGACTCTAGGAATGCCTAACGCATTTTCAATCATGCTTTCAATGATGGTAATGTTTTGACCTTGATAGACTATTTGTCCCTCCTTCACATTCATCTCCTGTACCAACCTGGTGATATGGCTGAGAGCATCGAAATTGGGCTTTTGAAGAGCGAGTGAGGAGCTCCTTGATGTCACAATTTCAAGATCAGGGGAGGAGAGGATCTCGCACTATGTTGTAGAGGGGGAGGAAAGATTGTGTGAGGAGCTCCTAGACTACTGGGGGGGTGGAGATTATGTGATGATCCTACAAATTGTGCAGACACATTTTGGAGCTCGGTGTGTCCAGGGGGATCCATTATGAGAGGGGATTGAAGCTGTAGGAAGAGTGCAAGGGAGAGAGAAATGATCGAGAGGGATAGAAGATAAAACAATGAAGGAAATGGAATAGTGGAGGCTTAAGTTTGCAGTCCGAGTGCAAGGGAGAAAGAAATGGTCAAGAGAGATAGAGGACAAAACAATGAAGGGAATGGAATAGAAGAGTCTTAAGTTTTTAGCTCGACTACAAGGAATTGTCAAGGTGAGAGCCACCACAGTGGTTGGCCTGAATTTTGAATATTCAAGGCGGCAATACTACCTTGCATGGTAATGAGTAATTAGAGGTGATTAGGCTTCATGATTTACATCTATGGTAATTACTTCCATCTTTCATTAGTGGTGGCATCTAATATTACTAGCCATGTCTATGGTGGCGGCTAAGATTCCACCAGGTTGGTAGTTAATTACCAGCCACTGCAATGGCAGTTAATTACTAGCCACTGCAATGGCCTATAATTACTCACCTACTAGTTACCACCACTAGGATTGCATGCATGATTACTACAAGTGTATAAATTACTAGCTACCATGCTTGCATGCTCAGTAGAGTGCATGGTAATAATTGATTAGAGGTGATTAGGCTTCATGATTTACTTTTGTGGTAATTATTGCTTGGTGGTGGTGGCTCTCATTAGCCACATCTGTGGTGGCTAAGATTCAACCAAGCTAGCAGTTAATTACCAACCACCGCAGTGGCCCACAATTACTCACTTACCAGTTACCACCACTGGGCCTACATGATTAGTAGAGTGCATTTAATTATTAGTCACCATGCTTGCATGCTTAATAGAGTACTAGATTGCATGGTAAGGAGTGATTAGAGGTGATTAGGCTTCATGATTTATGTTTGTGGTAATCACTGCCCCATGGTAGTAACTCTCATCAACCACATTTATCATGGCTAGGATTCCACCAGGTTGGCAGTTAATTACCAGCAGCCACAACCAAAGTGGCCTGTAATCACTCACATGCCAGTTACCACCATTGGACATCTGCTTCATAATTACCAACCACATCATAATTAATTGCCATTGCCCATCTGAGGTGGCACCTAAGATTCCATCAAGATGGCAGTTAATTACTAGCCACCATGGTGGCATGCAATTAATATGAATGGCACATCAAGCCTTCGGGCCTCCAACCACCATGGTGCTCGAACTTTATAATATATAAGATCCATGGCATTTGGCATTTTGCTACATTGCTCTCATTTGCCCATGTCTGCTACTTTGCTCCACACACCCCCCTCCAACTCTCTTTTTCCCTGCTCTACCATGCTCTCTCCTCCAACTCTCATCACTCATCTGCTCCCCTGCTCATGCACTCCATTGCTCACCTACTCATCTTCATCATGCCTATTGTAACTACTATTATCCCTCGATGCAACGTGATCCTAATGTTATCTACCTTCTCATATAAGGTGATTGTGTTGCACTCTATAGGACTGGAAATGGTGGGCTTTTTAGACACCCTTCATTCCCTTGGTTGATTCCCCCCACATCTACATGTCACTATCTTGGATGGCATGCTCACAAAGGGCCTCTATATTATTGTGTTATATGGGTTCCCCCTAGACATTAATGAAGCCCTCAAGATTTTCATAGCAGAGTACTCTCATCTTGTTGGGGTGGCCATAATCTGAGTCCTGGCAATGTGTATGGTATTCAGCCTCTCCATCGTCTCCTCCATTGGCTCCCTAAAAAATTCAAATGCAACAAGCTGGGCTGGCAGTAATACTAAGTTGTACAAATTTCCTCTTACTCAATGAGGCTCATAACCACTCAACAATGGCTGGATGTAGTCTTTTGGCCCCTCTTTAGCCTCTAAGGCTCTCAGTGATCTTTTGGCTCACTGGATGTAATCTTTTGATCTCTAAGGCTCTCATTAATTGCCGCGTTTTTACATTTATATAATGTGTTTTGCTCAATTTGAGGCTCTCAGTATGCACTATTGTTAATTTTTATATTTGAGTGGTTATGGTCACTAGATGTAATCTTTTGGCCTCTAAGGTTCTCAACAATTGCTGAGTTTTCATAAATATAAGGTCTTCTGTTCAATTTTTTACTCCGTGTAAGTTATAACATCTTCTATAGATGTAATCTCTCTTTCTCAATTTTTACTTGATGAATTGTAGTTGATTATTTGGATGCCACCACCGGGCCTCCAGTCACTATGGTGGCTCAGAATACTTTTGCCCTCATTTAGGATTTATTGCAAGAAGGACTAAAATACCAGTAAAGTAGGACTATAACTTCCTTGGTTTAGGATTAAAATAGCACTAAAATAGCTCCAACAATGACCCACCACTGTGGTTGCATGGAGATACATCTAGAAAAATACAATTAAAGTTTTAGAAAGTGCAATTGAAAATATGGCCCTTGAGGGGTCTCCTTTAGGGAAAAGGGCCATATCGACATGCATTATATAATATCCAGGATGCCACTGGACAGATATGGCATGTCAATATGGCCCTTGCTCCTAAAGGGCACCCCTTAAGGCCCATATTGTCAATTGCATTTTCTTGGGTTGCACAAGAAAATACATTTTCCTTGGTGCAATATATAACTCCAAGAACCAACACGGTGGTTCTCATAGATCTCCTTTTGTGTGCTAGCATAGTGGTCGTCACAGCTTAAAAGGCCAATCTCCCTCTAGTATGTTGTCAACAATCAACCCAAAATAGCTGAAGGCTTCTGCATCGATGTCGTCAAATCGAGCTACCCACACAGCTCAACTTGACCTTGATCAGTAGAGAACATCTTCCAAACACAATTGCATGCTTTAGCGAGCACTTTGAGTACAAATTTCTTCTTCTTTCAGTCGTAGATTCCAGTTTTCTTGCATGTCCAGGGCGCTAAAGTCCTCAATGAACCTCTCCGAATTGCACCTATAGTGTGCCACAAAAAAATCCTTGTTTCCAAATTATGATGAGATACTAGTAGGAGAGAACATAGCTGCATGCATCTAGGAATCCGCCACAAGAGAGAAGAGATAGATCAATAGTTCAAAGCAACAACGATGCGACATGCTCTTGGACTCTCAAAATTCCTCTCGAATATTTTTTGTAGAATTACGAACCACAACCTTCATAGGCCTTCATATTTCTTTGAGTCTCATGCACCAAACCTGATTGTCATCCTTCTTATCTCAAATGCAAAACAATGGATAGAACATCTACATCTAGACAGCTTGTATTGATGCTAAGATTTCTCTTAGCGCTTCTATGCCACCACGAGAATCAATTTCTTTGTAATTATTCTACAATCCTAAGAACCATGATCTCCAGAACCATACAATTAGACAACCTTTTGACCACCTCACGACGACGAACAACTCTCTCAGAAAGCCTGATCTGATACCACTTGTTGGTAATTGCAGGTTGACAATATCACATAAAATGACTCAGCATAGCTAGCTTTGATGGAGACCTCTCAGATAATCACATGCGTTACAAAATTGCAGCTCTACTCATTCGAATGCTTGCACTATAGAAAGATATTGTGATACGGAGAATAGACCATCGACTCTATATTCAGCTCATGCGACATCTGTACTGCAAGCATGTCTTGCTCAACAACTTCAGACTTCCTAAGACAGAGCAGCTACTCTTTCCACTAACTACAAACATGTGAAGACACTGTCAATGACTCTCATAAGAGCTCCAATACACATAAGCTATCGCGACCTGGAAAAAAGGACTGTTCTGTTCATCATAACATGTATTTGTAGATAGTTCTAGACACTTCTCTCTACTGCCTCAATCCATAGCTATCGCCTTAGATCCTCGTAGTGAATCGCCACGTGAGATCCATGCACTGGACTTCCACCAACAATAGATAATCATCTAGCACTTCGTTTGCTGCCCAATCACAAATGATTGTCCACGTCCATTGACCAACCAGAATAGTCACCAATCACAAAATGAACCTTGCGCCCCTCTTAAACCCTTAAACCCAAAATACATCTCCCCATGAGGTCGCAATAAGCTAGACAATAATTCTAACAGTGGAGGGTATCAAAGGATGAGAGAAAAGAAGAGATAAATAAGGAGGAGGGAGCCGTAGTAGCAAAACCAATAGAAGGAGGGGAAATAGGAGGGGAGATGGAGCAATAACAACAACAAAAATAGGGGAAGGAGAGGGAAGGGGAAGAGGAAGGATCAAGGAGAGGGAGGAGGAGAGGAGTGAGGAGGAGGAGCAATGACAACATGAACTTTAGGAGATGAAGGAGGAGAAGGAGAGTAGTGGAGGAGGAGGAGGAGAGGATGAGAGGGAGGGGGAAGAGCAAGAGTGGAAACTTGTAGGAGTATGGAAGGAGTTGAAGGAGGAGGATGCAAGGGAGGGGGAGTAGAGGGAGTAGAGAAGGAGATCAAAGAGGAGAACATAATCAAAAGGAGAGAAATTAAGAAGAGGAAGTTCGAAGAGGAGTAGGACTAGTAGCAACAACATGAGGAAAAGCAACAACAACAATATCAAGGGAAGGATCATTGAAAGGAGGAGGAAGGAAAAAAAGAAGAGGAAGAGGAGAAGTAGGAGGAGCAGCAGCAACAATAGCAAATGAAGGAGAGGGAGGGGGAGAGGAAAAAGAGAAAGGAGGAGGAGGACGAGGAGGAGGGAAATAGAGGGAAGAGGAGGAGAGGAAATAAGGAGGGACCAATATAGCAACAAGAGGTGGAACGATAAAGCTAAGGAAGCAAGAGGAAGAGAGAGAAGAAGAGAGGAAAAGGTATAGGGAGTAGTAGGAGCAAGAGTTGGAGCCTCAATAGCAACACAAGGGAAGGGAGTAGGAGGAGACAAAAAGGAGGGAGCATTAGAGCAGGATCACAGGAAATGGAACAGGAGGAGGAGGAGGGAAAACAGCAAGAGGAGGAGGAGAAGTCAAAGGAGTAATAGCCGTAGCAATATTAAGTGAAAAGGAGGGAGGCAGAGAGGAAGAGGGAAAAGCAGTAGTAGCAGCATTAGATTTTGGAGTGGAAGGAGGAGAGGAAGGAGGAAGAGGAGGAAAGATAGGGGAAAGGCAGGAGAGGGAGGAAGACATGAAGAAGGATAAGGAGGAGGATCAGTAGTCTGAGAGTGATAATAGCAACAAAATGATAGGGAGAGGAAGGAGAGGGAGGAGGAGAAACATCATGAGGAGGAGGATAGAGGGAACAAAGAGGAAGAACAGGGGAGAAGGAGAAGCAGGAGGAGGAGGAAAATGCATAGTACATATGGTTCTATTTATAGGCTATTTGAGACAACAAAGTTGGTTGTCTATAGGATCTATTTTTAGACAACTTTAGGCCTACATGAAAGGTGGCATCTCTTGGAGTGGTCAAGGTAGATGTGAAGAAGGTTATTTAAGTACCATGAATAGGTTTATGGCTTTTTCATGGGTATATTTGAGTGCAAAGAGGATGGGAACCATGTGGGTAGTAGATCAGGCTTAATCTGGTTTCCACATGGGCATGAAAGGAAGAGCCATCCGTAGGGACTTGAAGGCCTAACATACAAACATCCCAAGTGAATCTTGTATTAGCAATTCTAGGAAACTCCCAATGCCCTTTTTTTTACAAACCCATTTTGCTTCTTTTGAAAGCAAATGAATTGAGGAATGCATATATTTTGACTAATTCATCTCTAATTGAAACCTATTTAATTTGTATTAATATTCTAATATCATTTTGTTGGCATGATGTGACTAATTGTTTCTTTTGACATACTTTTCCTCTTGGGAAAAGAAAAAGAAAACCATTCCTTTTCTATATCAGTAATGTGAAAACATATTGCTAGATTAATTAATATTGTGTAGATCAAAGCATATCAAAATTGTACAATCAAATTTTTTATAAAGTTCCAAATCTAAACACGTTCATGTAACAGAGGCACAATGCTTTTTATAATTGATATCTGTAACAAAACAAGAATGATTTGACAAATACATTCTTAAGAAAAGGGGTTAAGAAAACACCTTTCCATATATTATGTAATTCTAGTGTTGTAAATCACCTTTTGATATGCTTGCTACTTTAAAGAAGTTCTCAAGACTCTGAGAAAGGACCTGGTGTTTAACACATTTGATATTCAATTTACCAATGTAATTTATATCCAAATTTCAAATTTCAAATTAAATTATTTTTTGGAGCATGACAACAACATGAGGACAAGTGTGCTGCATGTTAAAACTCAAACTCACAAAGCAACATCATGACAATGGTATCGCATGTTAAAAGTTAGACTCACAAAGCAACTCCACTCCTACATGAATATCTGAAATGGATTGTACAACAATATACCCAAACCTATGATCAGTATCCAAAACATCTTGATCCTCTTGAATCCAAGGTGATAAAGGAGGGAATATACATATATGAGATTTGTCATGTCCTTATAATTATTAAAGCTATTGATGTATTTAAAGGGTATCCAACTACATTTCCATGTAACGTATCTCCCAATTATATTTGTTAATAGGTGTTCACTCCATTAACCAATGTATTGGTACAATGTTTGTGAGATACAATGCCATGAGTTAGAAATGCAACAAACGCGTTGGGGTAGAAACAAAAGTGTTCAGATCGGGTCATAACTTGGGTCATAACTTGAACACATGATATCAAAATGTTGAGCAAAAAGAACAAAAACTAAACAAAGAGCCAAAAAAAATATTAGAAGCCTTGTTTGAATTATATGATGCTCATATAACCACCACGGAAATGCTAGGATCACAAAATTGAATTACTTTGAATTCCAAAAAAATTGTATTCAACAACTTGTTTCAACAGGGCATCATGCTTTATAAATCCTACTTTCCCACCAATGGACATCAACAACTTGTGATAATTCGGGTGTTCAAACTAATAGACAAGTAAACTACTAGCCACCGCTAAAATTCCCTATATGGCAGTGGTCCTAACTTGATTATGCGGGATGGCCATAAAGGGCCTGACAAATGCCGCCTGGCCATAAAGGCTTGACAACTGTGGTTTTGACTAGGAGTTAGAAAACTCTAGCTAAGGCTCCTAGATCACAGTGTACTTATAGGAGATGGACCTATGAGAGTCCGATTGGCCAAATTAGTAACACTTTGGCACACCCCTTGATACAGATGAAAATCCACTAAACCATCACAAGGCTTGAGCAAGAAGGTTAGATGCCTAGAGAGCTGACATAATGAATTATATACATCATTTTATGACAAAGAGCTAGAGTTGAGAACCCAAATGACTCAAACAATGTATACATAGAGTCAGAAATGACTTGAACAATCATGGACAGTAGTAGCCAATTGATAAGATATGCATATCAATGCTCTCTATTTGAGAAGCAACTGAGTCTTGTGCTTCGTACATCTCTTCATGAGTAATAAATTCACAACTCCAGAAAAGATGCAAGGAGTCTGAGATTCTTTCTTGGAAATTTCTTTGTCGGTTCCTTATGACTTGTTCTTCATCTTGAGAAAATCACCCGTAATGAGCACTACGACGAGAAAGATTAGCCAAATACGATACTAACACTTCTTTGGTGGTTGATAGTAAAGTTCTTACTTCATGTTTTCTCATGCTTCCTTTCTCCATCTCCTCCTCCTATTGGTTCTTCTGAAGAGAAAACGTGTATCTCTCATCTTCTATAAATGGTTCTTCTTATCTCTTTCTATCCACTCGATGTGATTTGTTCTCAACAATCCAAGCCAAACTCGAACTTATTAATTGCTCCACTATAGTTACAACTTCAAAAAAATCCAATGGTATGCAGATAACTCAAATATGAGGGTAGGAGAAGGCAAGATGGAAGAAGGTTCCAAGAGAAGGAAGGCAAGCTAGTAGAAAGAATAAGACATGAAGTGCTTAAGAAATGGCTAGGGTGGGAGAATACTAATGAGAGAGCAAGTCTATGCTTTGCAAAGCAAAGAGAGTAGAAGGCGAGATGGAAGAAGGAATGAGTGGTAGTGCTTTAAAAATGAGGGGGGTGGGGGAATGATGTTAAAAAATGAGGAGGGTGCAACTATGACCTACTCAATAGTGTGAAATGTCATAGCTCTAAAAACATGAGTGAAAGATTTGAAATAAAGTGATTGGGGATAGGATCGATACAATTATTAATTTCTTATCATGAGACATTTAATATCATAACTAATAAATTGAATTGAAAGAGTTGACATAAAGTGCAAGTTGAGGATATCGGAGGCATAGGGTTGATATCATTATTCCATTCCCATCAACACACATTTAATATAATTAAGAAAGTTACCAATTTGCACTACAAATTTTAAAAACTACATCATGAGACATTGAACGTATAACTATGCAATACTATACTCATGGAATAAATGACATGAGGATATGCTCCCCATGCATTTGCATTGTGTATTTCCATATAATAATATCATGACACGTTTCATTTAAGAAGAACACATGAAAAACACAGTATGGGAGCATGAAATATTATTGTATCTACATTGACTGTGTTTTTTCTCAAGAAATTCTAGCTACTTTAGATTACTACCACCTACGTTGCTTCTTCTAGAATCTATGATACTATGTGTGTAGACTGCATCTCCCCTTCTTCCACTGGAGTCCATGATGCTGTGGGTATATACTGCATCTTCTCTTCTTCCATGGTAAGCTATGACATTGTTGGTGTAGACTACATCTCCTCTTCTTCCATTGGAGGTTGTGATGCTGTTGGTGTATACTACATCTCGTCTTCTCCCTTTGGAGGTGTGATGCTAGTGGTGTAGAGACTAGATCTTCTCTGTTTCAATTGCATGTTCAATTGCATGGTGCTCCCCAATGGTAGCAATTAGGTATTGAATGGTCTCAGCCCTAAATGCATGTAAGTCCATCTGTGTATATGCTAACACTGAGGCATGAGGGATAAGATCAAATATTTCATTGAGGAGAAATATGCAATTTTAGCACACTCTCCACCAACAGGTGTCAGTGTCCTTTTTCTCAACTACTCTACAACTTATGAAATTAATTTTTTCTGGCAAGTCATTGTCGAATGCAGATAGCAACTTTCTTGCCAACCTTCACATCATGACATATTACAAAAATGAATGTGTGCATTGCATATTATACATAGCATGTGAGTAGCAACGTATTAAGTGTACACATACACTATCACCATAGCCTACAAGTGAATTGAAAAAATAACATCTCTAGTTTCAAGGTTAAAAACATGCAAACTCCAATGTGACCTGCACTTCTATTTATGAGCAATTATTATTTTACACAATGTTTCCAATGCAAGAATAAAAAGAAGTTTGAGATGTTACTTACACTGTAAAAATAACAAGTTGTAACCATGCACAGAAATCCTCTTACTTGCTACTAAGTATATGAGATAGGATAGAATCAAGCATATATACACAGCTTTGCATTGCTCTAGTAAATATACTATACTTAAAAATAAATGAATATTATCTCATTACATTTAATGAAAATACTAAAGTCAAACACCAAGAGAAAGTTTGTATCGAACCTAAACATTGTCGTCATCTCATTAACCTCTCTCATGGGGTTGGAGAGGATCTGCACCTCATTTGTACCTAGTGGAAGTATCGACATTGCTGTGCAATGACAAACATAACATCAAATGGGCTTCCCTTTTTCTCTAATGCAATCAAGTTGGATGAATTGATCTAAGTGATAGCTCAACTTCTATCCTTCTCTTTTCTTCTCATTTTTTGTAGTGTAGTAGTGAAGGAGTTAGCAATAACTGGTTCTCGAGCTAAAGGTGAATCATATAAAGATGTAAGAGAGACTGAGCTAGATGCATAGTCTAACATTTCCAAGGGCTCTTCTATAATCTCTTGAAGAAGTCTAAAATCTTTTTGCAATTGTCTTTTTGCAATGATTTCTTCCTCCTCGTCCTCCTCCACCTACAAATTGATAGAAAGCTTGGACTCTAGCAATGGTGGTGTCCAATATTTTATCTATGAAAACTAAAATATCATTAGAATGCATTTCATCAATTTAAAACAGTTGTGGACTCTCCCACATTGTATTGTCACGCAAAAAGTTGTCGTTTGAAACTCCCTTAAAGCTCGTATACTTTCCACATTCTGAAATTATCTCAATCCAAAATTGAAAGCCATTCTGGAGTCCTCTTGTTATTCTCATTTAACAAAAATTTCATTAATTTTGGACTTAATTTTTATCTTTGGACAAATCCTAAAAATCCTTCCCAACTAGAAAGTTTATTTTATAAAAGTATCATTCGAGAATCAAAAGTTTAATTTCTTGCATTGCCATTTCCATGTAATAAATGTTGCAATATCTCTCTATAATATTGCACTAATAATGCAAAAACTAGTATCTAATCCTTGCTTTGTATTTTTTTTGCTTTTAAGATGCCTCTTTATTATTTAAAAATTTCTAAAGCTATTAATTTAAATTCATGAAAAACACTTAAAATTCAATGTAGACAACAATGGCACTCAAAATATTCCCCAATGTAAAATGTTTAAATAGAGAAAAGACATGGAAGACTAGACTGGGACTAGAATTTATATGCCAAAGAATAGCAATAGCTACGCTTCCAAATTTACATTATCATATATTTACAAGAAAATGTGGTTTGTCCTGACCTTCTCAATCATTTAATTATGCCTTTACAATGATTTAAGTACAAATGGATGATCCTGACATTTGCTCGTTTAAAGGTCCGATTCGTTCATCACATGTCTCAGCATTTGTTGCTTGGATGCCATCTTCATTCACTTCCATCCGACCACTGCCATTTCTTGTCTTTATCCATGCATATTATATATGGACCCCCCACACCCTAGATTTTGGACGAGGGTAGTAACATATTACACATTGAGTTGGCACCCCAGGGGTAATGATTCGGAGAGATTTATTATACTTTTCATTAAAACAGGTGGTGATGCCTTGACAGGTCATAGCAATCCACACTACTTTAACTTTTTTTTAAAGGATGAAAAACCAGTGATGTAGTGGCAACAATATTCTCATGACAGAACATGGGATCCTAAAGAACCTTACAATCTCTTAACTTCAATTCCAAGCAAGGAAATGCATCCAAAATGGGCTCCTATAATACAATTCATTGAGAAATCCAAGGGTGAAATAGAAGGCTTAAAGCTTTTATTACATACAAAGAGGAAATGCTTCAAATATTTCTTGATTAGAAGCCTTTTTGGAGGGAACACACTTCTAATGTAATTAACAAGACCTAAAAGCTGGTAAAGGACCTTGAGAAAATGCAAGAAGAGGATATTAAGAAGAATGCTCTTTGTTTTGGCCAAATGTTGGTAATGATTTGCACCCAACTCAAGTCTTTGGAAATGAATTTAAATTGATACTTGTATGTCCATATTGTGGACCAAAGAAGAGAGAATTCATACCAGAAGTAGATATAGAAGTCCATTATTTTGTTGCAGTTTGACCATTGGATGATGAAATGAGAATGTGAAGTTCTAGGTTGCAAAAGTGGTGGACGTGAGCTTGGATGATCAAGGGAGAGCTACAACATTTACAATGGTATGGTATGACTCAAAGGATGGGAAGGAGAATAATATTCTCTAGGCACTTGGGCCCCACTCGGTCAACTCCAAAGGTATTCTCTAGGCACTTGGGCCCCACTCGGTCAACTCCGAGCTATGATCTGGAGGGGACCCTAACCATATTCTCTAAGCACTTGGGCCCCACTCGGTCAACTCCAAAGGCAGTGCAGGATCGTCTCCAACACACCCTCCAAGCAATAGTGATAGTGCCCATCCACCTACATCTGCTCCACTAGCTAGGGGCCTATGGGTAAGCCGCCATGGGTTGTCAACCAAAAAAAGTACAAGATCTTCCGTAGTCGTAGATTGGACCTCATCCAAAAACATTAGTGAACCTCTCAAACACCTGATGTGCTGCCTAGTGTCTTTCCCTCTAAGGCGTCCAAGGTGCGGCCTCCATCTACAAAATCACTGTCCTATCTGAGTCATGTATGAGAAGGGAACCTCCTCCACTTCTCTTTATGGCCTACTTGTTGAGATGGCTAGAACCGATCTCTTGGATCCATTGCAGCTCTCGAAGAGGCCGACCCTCCCAAAGCACAGTCACCATTGGGGGCCTTCTTGGCCCGGGATACTGGGAGGATCTATAAACCAAGCCTTGCCCAATCGGACCACCGCCCTAATCATCTACCATTCGACCCATCTCTAGGTCCTCTGTCATGGTTTGAAGGAGACCCTTGGCCCTCATCCTGAAGAAGTTGAATCAACCACACCCATGCCACATCAAAACCCTAAGGGGGACCCCTATTCTAGAGAATTGTCCAAGCCAACTACCGTGTGCCCAAACCTATTGATGGTCCTTGGGGTAAGTCTACTAGTATTTCAGGGCATCCATAGAAATTGGTCCAAGATCCACAATTGGTTGCTTGCCTTTGGCCACGGCCTTTGAAGGCCCCCTTCTAGCTGCTAAATATATTGCATCATTGTAGTAGCTTGGTTTACTGTTTGGTGGGGTACTTCCAATACCTACTACTCCTTTAGTTGCTGCTATGATCTCCACTACTAGTTGGGTTGTGGGGCAAACATGGTATTAGGTAGTGTGGTACTACCGCATCTGCATCTGGATCTCCACGGTCATTCCAAAGAACCACAACATTTTTGCAACTTGGTTGGAAGATCAGTGCCGACCATTCAACATATTCCTCCCATGTCGTGTTGGCAAAAGATGTCCTCAATGTCCCAACATTGAGCAATTGGGATGGGGCCAATGGGTCCATCTAGGCTTGGAGTTGGGGCCTTCAAGAACTACATTTGGGCCAGGCTATCCAACACTACCCATTGTATCTACTCTACAATTCAGAGATGCTCTATTGTGGCTGCCGCTTGGGACTCCAAAATTGCCTTGAGATTGCTCATCAATTGTTCCACCTGGGCCTCCCAATTTTTGTTCGTCGCATCCACCTCTATGGTTACAACTTTAAGGGCCAAGTTCAGGCATGCAACATTGACTTTAAGTCTCTCAATCTTGACTTGCTTCGGCTACTCTATATAGAGAAAGTGAGACATACCAGGCATACTCCCACACAATGTTCAGTTGGCAACATCCAGATTTATTTTGAGAGTCCATCCTTCATATGGCAGGTCCAAAAATGCTACCTTAGTAGTGATATGGGGGGTAACTATGATTGGGTCTCGCACTCATTCCATTTTCTTCTCTCCTTCCATGTCTTCTTGGGTCCTCTAGCCATCGCAAAGTAGCTTTTAGTTTAAGAATGGAAGCAAGCTTTAGATCTGATGGAGCTCCTCACTCCAAAATAAATGAGCATGGGGTGGAAGGGAGAACCTCACTCCTCACTCTAGAAGAAGTGGTGGAGAACGTGGGCATGGCATGAAGGGAGTTGGAGTGGTGGTTTGTGGGACTACCTTAGCAAAGTGGGCTATTGGCTGGCGCAGTTGCTACTTTGAAAGGTTCTTGCTTTCTACTCAGGCCCCTCTCGGGATTAGGACTCTGGTGGGATCTGAAAATATTATTGGTCATATCAATAAGAGGACTATGAATATCTAACCAAGAAAGACTTGACATTCTATTTAGTCAACCTTTCCACCTCTTTTTTGAACCCTCAAAAGGAGAGGTGTGCTCAAGCCAGTTCTGTCCATAATCTGCTCATCGGATTGACCCATATATGGTGGCCAAAATATTGAATGTCTTATTTTGGAGCTAGACAAGCTTCAAAAAGAACCAATAGTAGGGACCAATATATGATCCTACTTAAGGTTGAGCCCTTTGTTGCCTTTGTCTCTTATGTCAAAAATTCCCTCCATCTTGAGGGTTGAGGGGGGTGAGCCTTCTTGTTTGCCATCTAGTGGGAGCCAAAGGTGACGATGAACGAGCTCCACCAAGAGAAGATGCCGGTGACCTTGCACTAAAACCTACACTTGAACCTCGTCCCCCATCA
Source organism: Dipteris shenzhenensis (assembly GCF_047967505.1). Lineage (NCBI taxonomy): Eukaryota > Viridiplantae > Streptophyta > Polypodiopsida > Gleicheniales > Dipteridaceae > Dipteris > Dipteris shenzhenensis. The sequence continues at coordinate 30,656,105 of NC_141611.1, forward strand.
ACAAATGTTGGGATCTTAAGCAATCTTTGTTTCTCCTTTGGGTAGTGGAAATGACAAACTCTTGAAGCACTCGAACAAGTCTTACGTCGTGGACTGGGCAATTCATGGAGGGGGATCCATAGAATTTTGGCAAGCACCATGATGTTGGGGACCGTGCCTTGGCCATCTTCACCTAGGTCAACCCCATAGAGGACTCCCCCAAAAGGGGATTTGCATACTAGATAGCCTTCTTTAGGATGAGGAGGTGCAATAGGTAGTTGCAGAGATCTGGTAATAGCTAGTTGAAGAGCCTAGTGAGGGAGGGGCCTCCTAGGTGGTAGAGACATTACAGAGGAGCATTACTAAGTTATAGTCCCATGCCCTTAGGAGGCACACCCTTCAGGAGTGGGGGCGAGCCTTACGTCAAGATCTTGGTTCCTTCGAGTGACTTAGAGAGCAAGAATCGGGTTCATAGTGGCTTAGTGATAGATATGAGAATGCAAGGCTTGACCTTAAGGTATGAAGTTACAAGAATATGAGATTTTATAACTCCTCATGGTCTACATGGGTGCAATAGGGAGATAGGATGACAAGGCAGTTCTTCTAGACCATAGGGCCAAGATCAGAAGGGATGCCTACGAGATGAATAGGAATGGATGCACAATGACCCACAGGAGATCCTAGAGAATACCATAAACTTTTACTATCAGCTGTTCCAATCCAAGGAGGAGACTCCCATGGCCCTCTTAGCCTAAGAGACAGTAGGTGTCGGTGGTGATCCCGCTGAGGCTGAGCAGGAAGCCAGAGGTAGCATTCATGGACAAGGAGTTGTGGGAGGCCCTTGGGGACTTCCCTCTCCAGAAGTGCCCTAGTGAGGAAGGCCTTACTCCAACTTTCTTTTTGAGCTTCTAGGAGTTTATAGTGATACCATTGAGACATGCTTGCCAGGAGATATTTGACTCCATCTCACTTTCAAATGCATTGAGCTGAGGCTATAGATTTGTTTGATTCTAAAGGGAGGCAACAGATCATATATTTGCTAGTGGAGTTTGCGGGTTATGCCCAACCTCTCCAACATCATGGATGATATAGAGACTGGCTTTGTCCAAGAGTGCAGCATCTTGAACAAATATTCACCTTTTGGGAGGCCATAGACTGGGGACCACGGAGGAGTCGCAGCCTCTTGCTATCCTTCTCTTGGATTTTAAGAAGGCATATGATAGGGTGGAGTGGTCTTTCTTGGAGGGCACAATGTGCAAGTTGGGCTTTCTAGACTGGTGGATCCAAGGGATCACAGCTCTCTACACAGGGAGCTCTAGCCAGGTACTCATTGGTGCCCACATGGGCAAGGCCTTCTCTCTCTCTCGCTGGGTATGACAGGATTGTCCCCTCGCCTCCATCTTCCTCTTCATAGCAGAGGCACTAGGTGACTTCCTACTCTCCCAAGCTGCAGGATTGATTGGGATGAGACTCTCGATTTGCCAAGAGGATGAGCTTCTAGACTTGGATTTTTCTAATGACATGGCGTTGTATGTGGAGGGATCAGCAGCGAGCCTGGAGGTAGTTAGAGGAGCCCTAGCCATCTATTGCGAGCCCTTTTGGGCTCAGATCAACTGAACCAAGTTGATCTACTTCTTCACTAGGATAGAGGAGGCTCATGTGGTTCAAGATTGGGGTGCCACCTTTGGTTTTTAGTGGATCCCAAGGGGGTAGACAACTAGGTATCCGGGCTGCTAGGCCGAGATCGACATCTCAGCAAAGCAACAGATCATCCTAGTTCTAGAGAGCATCTAGTGAAAGCTCCTATCCTGGAGTTTATCCAAGCTTTCTTTAGGAGGAAAGGCTCTAGTAACCAACCATGTTCTCTTAGCCATGGCCTGTCACACCACCTCCTATTGGTGTTTTCATAGTAGGGGATGCATGGGGCAGCTCAGGCACCTGGTGTGTAATTCTCTTTGGGCCAGTTCAAATGGCATGAGGAACACTAGAACTCGGGTTGCTTGGTAGATGATGATCATACCATAGGCTTGAGGAGGCCTAAGAATCATCGACCTGGAGATGTAGAGTAGGCCCTTTTGGGCAAGTTAGTGGTTCGTGGACTTACCCCTAGTGCACAGCCCCTAAAAGCTCCTCCTACAAAGGGGGCTTCTCAAAAACACCCCACACACAAGTCGCCAGTGACAGCAGTCCCACGGTTGGATTTTTTCAAAGGCCCCCCACGAAAGAGACTGACACATCCATGCCTAAGATGTGGATGGGCAGTCTAGATCCTGAAAAAGCAGTTCACCGTTGTCTAGCAAGCAAAGGATGCAGCACTTGACCAAGTGACCAAGATGAAGAGGTCTACAACCATGATCCCAAGGAAAGAGAGGAATTGGTTGAGAAATAGTGGCTAGCAATCTAGAGCCTCTTGAAGATGCTCTTGTCTAAAGCACCTAAACTTGTAGAGGCTAGCCACACTACCTGTGCACATCTCTTCCCATTCCAGACAATCTTCCTCAAGATCCAACTCCAATAAGGTGAAAAAATTGTGCATTCATAACTCGACCTTTCCTAGATCAGCCCCAAATTACTATGGCCAAACTCTATGCACCATGGGGACAAGTGCTAAACCTTACACGAGAAAAGACACAGTTATAGGTGGAGGTACTTGTCTTACATCAATAACTGTGGGATCTTTCCTACACAGGAAAGATCCCACAGCCTTGTGCAAGATATAATGGAGAACCAATGCCAATGAGAGAGCCAGCCTTGTGCAAGATATAATGGAGAACCAATGCCAATGAGACCATTAGCTCAACAAGATTCATCAACAAAGCATGCCTAGGCATCTGACACCTTGGCAATTTGTCGATTGTAGCCCCAATTTGACAACCTCCATGGTATAAAATCCTCTTCAACTTTGTATAGCATGGGGGCTAGAATCCAGTACCATTGCCTCAACTTCCACCTTTGATTCCTCCAACTCTCCCCATGGCTCCTTTCCATGCTCCTATTGCTGCCCCATTCCTGCATGTCAATGATGGCAAGACGATGATCCTGATGATGTGGCCTAATCTTTGTAATGTAGAAGGTAATGATCATGAGGCTTAGGATTTGGTTGCTTTTGGTTGAGAATAAGTCAGAACACTCAGTAGGGAGGTATGGTCTACTCAAACTTAAAAACCATCTAACCCGCCATCCTCTATCAAATCTTTAGCAGCACCTTTCAAAGTAATTTTGGGTTTTCAAACAATTTCTCATTCCACTATGAGTGAAGTATTGATCAAGGATGCCCAGATATTTCAAAGAGGTCCAAACCCACTAGCCCCATAGAACATGAATCAGACTACCATTGTACATTTATCCAGAGGTCTTTAGTGTAAACAACCATTTAGGCTTTAATCCTTGTCCAACTAACATTCTAATTTGAAAGAATGATTGTTGCCTAAGTGAGCAATAATATCTTATAAAGGAGCACGTTGCTTAGTTGTAAGGGCTCATGATTCATACTCTATAAATCTCACTCCATTGCAATTGACACTCCATAACCTCAATACCATACAAATATTCTAATGTATCAATAGTATCTAAACCTAAAAATAGAATGTGTAGAGTATTGCTCACTTTTACAAGAACATTACTTTTCTATTATTTCTTTCTCTTGTTTTTTTATGAAATTCACTGTTACAATCCTCGTCTGTAATGTAACACTTTTCAAGTTTTGAAACAATTTAATGCTCAGATAGACACACAACTTTGGTAGTAAGATAAAACCCATTAACAAGGTCTTGCATATATTGATGGCAAGAGGACAATCTAGAAAAGCTATGAGCCCAAATTTCTAGAGTCTGGGAGAGGCCTATGCCTTGAACATTGAGAAAAAGCTATAGGCCTCAACATTGTGCTTGTCACAATGATTGATGCGATGCCAATAGCAAAAAAAATTCTAACAAAAGTGGAAGAGCTCCACATGGCCTTCCTGAAAAGCTTCATAAGGAAAAGAAGGAAGAGAAATTCAAGAATAACTAGAGTGATTAGGTATTTCCAATAATGATCATACCAAAAATAAATGGCAACTTGTGAGTTTGCATCAACTATCGAAAGTTGAATGAGTAGATCATCAAAGGCATGTTCCCATTCCCATTCACAAACATCACCTTGGGCAACGTAGTAGGGCATAATATATATTCATCCATAGATGGATATAGTGGGAAAAATCATATAACATTAGTCAAAGTAGACCAAGAAAAAACTGAACTTATCATCAGACGGGGGGCATACTCAAGCAAAGTGATGCCGTTTGGATTGAATTTGCACCAGCCATGTTTCAGTGATTTTCTATGGAAACCTTCCAAGAGTACATCAATGAGCTCCTCATGATATTGGTGGATGATTTCCCAATCTATAGTACAAAGTAGGCACACTTGGAATCTTTGCACAAGGTGTTCTAAAAATGTAGGGAGACTCAAATTTCCCTCAATCCATACAAGTGTGTATTCTATGTTTTTTCAGGTTTGTTATTGGGTCACACAATCTTTAGTGAAGCCATCATGACCAAAAATCCAAGTTTGATGCTATACAAAAGATGGAGTCGAACAATATGTTGATTCATGGGATTCCTTAGCTTTTACCATAGCTTCATCATGAAGATCGCAGAAGCAACTGAACTAACAAGAGCAGATACCAAATTGGAATGGAGAAAATCCCCAAGCAAAGAAGTCTAAGTCATGCAAGTGTGGTGATAAAGACATTGATCCTCTAAAATCAAGGCTAAAATTTGATCTTTCATGTGCATATGGATGCATCAAGGATGGCAATTGGGTCCACCTTGGTTGAGCCCCAAAGGGAACTTGGATTTCACAATGTATTATGTGAGCCAAATGTTCTCAATCAACAAAGATGAACTATTTGATGAGTAGCATGCCCTCGAGATGGTGTATAGTTTTTAAAAAATTTACTTGAATTTCATAATCTATTATGTGAGCCAAATGTTCTCAATCGACAAAGATGAACTATTCGATGCATAACATGCCCTTGGGATGGTGTATAGTTTTCAAAAATTTTAGTGCTATCTACTTGGCAACCCATTGATCTTCTATGTTGATCATCATGCATTGCTCTACTTGATTAACAAAATGATTCATGAAGCCACAATTGATTTGGTCGATGTTGTTGCTCCAAGAATTCAACTTCAAGATCATTGTAAGCCTTGCTTGCCACATTGTGGAGGCAATTACCTGTCTCACAAAAATTGTGATGCATGTCAATGAATTGAAAGGCCAACCTTCCAATACCATATGCCATCTCAATCGAGCTACCCATGGAATTATTCCAAAAATGGGGATTGGATTTCATCGATCCGTTTAATATGGCCATACACCCAGGCCAAAACAATACACAGATCATGCCACCAAATGGGATGGCAAAAGCCCTTCAGGACAACATTGCACAAAGCATTGCACGGTTCTTGTACAAGAATGTCATCTAGATATTTGAGTGTCCCATTGAGATCATGTTTGACCATGAACTCATAGAAAGGGCAATATTGAATTGCCATCATCCACTATGGGAGGACTTAATGATGGAAAGGAGAGCCAACGAGAGCTCGATGATTTGATAATTGATAGACTAGTGGGGCAGCGAACCCCAGATTCCCTCATATACAAATTCTATAAGGAAAGACAACTCACTAAGCAGCCAAGACTCCCTTGCCTCCATATCCTCCAAAGGCTCATCGAAGATTTCTAGCTCTGACCCCTAAGACCAAATGGCATCGGACCAACCCTTGAAGCAAAAGGGAGAGATGACTGAAGGGCCTACTCTAAAGAATACAAATCCACGATAAGATAAAGGTCCCAAAACCCAATGCTTTCCCCATTTGGCAATGGATAGTGGCTTCATTCAATAGGCTACACTTAGCTGGCCTCCATAGCTTTCATGACCTCCCATGGAACGAAGCCTCCGATTAGAGCATCGCAACCAAGGCAACCAATTTTTTTAAATGGATAGACAAAGACCTTCCAAGAAAAGAGGTGCATTATATCGATCAACATGAGGTAGAGAAGGTGTTCCAGCTACCTAATATAGATAATGACTCTATCAACTCAGTTGCTATGGTAGCAGCTGACTATGATCAGCTAAAAAATGAAGATGTATAGCTACAGCTACAAAGGTATGTAACAAGAAAAGAAAAGGGCAAGGAAGCAAACAAGTTCTACAATTTTTTATCTAAATGAATTTAGGCAAAAGCATCCCCATTAATCAATGTCTTGAATGATTTGTTCAAAGGAATGCCAAAGAGGAGAAACGAATGAGTGGTTGCCCCACCAGCCAAAGCAAGGGTAGAAGAATAATGACATGATGAGGCACCACCAAATGAGGAACATGAATTGTAAATGGAGATGGAAGATGGACTAATCGATCCTAAATGAACAATGTACACCATGGAGTAGGGCCCATTAAAGTGGTGACCAGCCACCGCTAAAGCACAAGCAATGATATTTTACCCCATGAATGAATGGCTCCCCTATGAAGTCCCCATGACCTCCCTTCTAAGAATTGATGTAGCTATGTGTGCACAAAGGGAGATATCCCAAAACTATAATGCTTATGCTTTGCATTTATTCAACAGGCGATAAACCTAATGTGCTACATGGTAGAAATTTTCTACCACAAGGAGACACCGGATATAGGATGTGAAGATTGGAGGAATAAAGTGAGTTGTTGAGGGAAACATGTATATCCTTCAAGGAGGATTTAAAACTAGGGCAAGGTGAGGTGACAAAAAGCCATCAAACAACGAGTGGTAGCCATTCATGAAGCTTATAAATTGAAGTGAGAAGCAACTATGCTATGCGAAGAGCTCACAAAGCTGAAGTGCCAGAATAAATGCAACACAAGGCACAAACACATAGTGATCAAATAGACAAGGGGAACATCAGATTGTGTGAACGTGTGTTAGCATCCTCAAAGCACAATGTGAGCAATCTGAGGACAAAAGTACTAATATCAAAGACTAATCCCATCAAAGTCTAGGCATCACTCTCCAACAAAGGCTCCAATGATTTGAAAGGAATTTGGGGGCAAAGGAATGAGCTACAACAATAAATCTACAAATGCTCATTCAATTGCAGGACACCAAGAAATCCAAGCCAAGAAGGGATGGAGCCTAAAAGGCAAAGATGGCGTGAAGTGATTGGGGCCTTGGCCTCTACAACCTTGAGAACATCTTCCAAAATTAAGTTGAAAACCAAAGGAATCTGAGAGTTAGGAGAAGCAAAGGTCCAAAGGAGTAGAACGCCAACAAGTATCCAAAGAAGTGTAGAAGCGGGCATCCAAAGAAGTAGAAGACTAAGCACCACGTGAACCTCAGCACCATGCAACCAAAGAAGCAGAGGAGTGAGAAGCTCACAAAGCAGAGAGTCCCGTGATTTGTGAAGTTAAGAAAAAATGAATCAAAGAGATGTGCTAGCAAGAAAGAGCCTAAGTATCTCGAAAGAAGGAACTCGTCAAACTAGAGTCTGAATCCAACATCCACTAATGAACACACTAAGGACGTGACCAATGGACCATGCTTCTAGTGAACCAAGTGAGAACAAACTCATGGACTCGTCTTCCCACTCTCCTTATCCATTCTACTCAACACTGAGCACACATGACACCAAGCAATCAAACTATGATCAACAAGGTGAAGAAGATCAGGGAGGTGGTGGCGATACAATGGACCCCTCTGTTAGAAACACTCAGCAACCTTTTTTCACTATTGGACCAAAAAGGAACACGTGACTTGATTATGGGGCTTAACATGGAGGACATCTATTACAAAATGCATTGCATCTTAGCACATGAGGCGATGTCAAGCTAAGAACTCCTCTATAAGTGTAGCCAACCCTTGGTTCCTCGATGAGTAGGAAACATGTGTCCCGGATTCCACGAGTAGCAAAGAGAGATTCAATCCACGAGGATGCATCTTGAAGTATAGTTGGAGCCAATGTTGAACCCTAGAGCTAATGTCTTAGTGATTCAACTAAGGCCAAAAGCGAATGCTCTGTCGGAAGAGAAAAGGGAGTGAAGTAGTTGCTGATCAAAGAGTGATTGGGTCAAGGCCACGGGGAAGTGGGAAGTAGCTCATACACCCTATAAACATTGTGTACCATATGCCCAATCCCCCATAGATAGTGCTGCACAACAAAGTGTAGCATTTTTAAGTAATAAGGATGAGGTAGCGAAGGACCTTGGTTATTAGAGTCAATTGAGATTATTATAGTAGCAAAAAGGGTAGGTTCTAAGGAAAATTCAAATGATTATGAATATAAAATCCACAAAGGCAAAAGGTGTTAGAAGGTTAGATATAATGTAATTGCACCTACACCCTTATAACAAGGAGGTGCAAACGGTTGTAAATGCAATGGGTAGTACCCATCACAAATGTCAAAAGACATCAAGTATATGAAGTCTTAGAAGACTCCTAGGAGTTAGGGTCTCCTTGCTACCAAGGCGACACGCACCAAGTTGATTGTATTTGATTACCAGTTTTGGCCATAGAAGAAAGCTATTTCCAATTTTGTGCATACATCTTTCTTTATCTTTATTGTGTGCTCCCCCCATTTTCCATCCCTCTTTATCTTTATTGTGTGCTCCCCCATTTCCCCGTCCTTTACATTCATTTCATGTCGATTCATCTTGTCCGTGGAAGGGGGAACAATTCAATGTGGTCGTCTAGAAATGGCAATCACCCTAGACACTAGGAATGAAATGAAGGGCCACGAGACAAACCGAAGCATCAGTACCACAATTTAGCATTAACACTCATCATAGACATGCAAAGAGAATAAGGGACCTTCCACACCCTCCATCAAAGCACAAAAACCCCACAACCACAACCGAAACACAAAGAACACAATATTATATAACAAAAAACCAGAAGAAATGAAGCCAAACCACTCGCTATGTCTTGAAAATTCGAAACTCCCCAAATGAACAATCTTATCAACACCAAAGAATGACCTCATACTCTGCAACAAGCCACGTAAATACCATCTACAAAGTTCGTACCAAAACCCAACCCTCCCTCCAAATGCCACCCAAACACCATAGTTGACCACCAATAGAGAGCACAGAAGACAGCAAGAATCCACATTCAAACTCCCTAGAAGTCACGACAATGAAGACAAAATCGCAACGATACAAAGTACGATAATCCAATGGCTCACAATAAAAATACCCCAAAAATCAATGCAACCAATTACACACAAACACATGGCTTACTATAAAACCTCAAACCACATCATGTATCCAGCCCATCCTCATGGGATACCTTCCGCAAAGATGTCAATAACTTTGCACCTGGTGGAGTACTGAAGTTTGATGATGTTGTGGGTAGCTTGCTGGTCAAGAAGATTAGACGAAAGGCTATGGATGGCAACAAGCAGAATGCAGCCTTAAATGTACAAAGGGACATATCATAGTTCAGAGGGAGTCCCAAGAAAGAGGAAAGTATCATAGCAAATTCAGGGCACAGAACATTGAGTGTTACCATTCTGGCAAGAAGGGGCACATAAAAAAGGATTGCTACAAGCTCAAAAGAAAAAGGATAAGAAAAAGAATGCAAATAAGGGTGCAAATAAGAGGAAAGAGAGTCCAAGGGAGGACAAAGGAAAAGTGAAGATAGAAGAGATCAATGCAGTCACTCATGATAGTGACAATGACATTCTCTTCATGTCTAGTCTACCTATAGAGTTGCTTACCACTTCAGATGATGCATATTCTCGAGATTGGATTCTGGATTCTGGTGCTTCATTCCATGTTACTCCCCATAAGGAATGGTTCTCTACTTATGACAGTGGAAAGACAAGTTATGTGCATCTTGGAAATAACTATGCATGTGAGATAGTGGGAGCAAGTGACATAAAGTTTTCTTTTGCAAATGGTTATGCATTTGTTTTGAAAAATGTGAGACATGTGCCTAAGCTGACCAAGAGTCTCATTTCAGCGGGTTAGCTAGATGATGCTAGTTTTCAAACCATCTTTGGTTTTGGGAGTTGAAATTTTCTGAAGGATTCTATGCTTTTGGCTAGGGGTGCCAAGTATGGGACTTTGTATTCCTTACATGTATCAGTGGTGTCTAATCAAGTTGTTGTAATAATTGAGCAGCCAAGCACTTCTTTGTGGCATTGCTAGTTGGGCCACATGAGCCAAAGTGTAATGAAACTCTTATGTCGTTTGGGTTATGTGCCGCATTTGAGTTTTTCTGACTTTGAATTTTGTGAGCATTGTCTCTATGGAAAGCATACTAAATTAGTCCATAAAAGGAGGAGAAAGAAAGAGCTTGAAAAGCTTGATTTGGTGCATTCAAACGTATGTGGTCCCATGCCTACATGGTCATTAGGCGGGGCTGAATACTATGTGACATTCATTGATGATGCAACTAGGAAAGTGTGGGCTTATGCTATGGCTCAGAAGAGCAATGTGTTCAAGGTATTTCAAAACTGGCTGGCTTTGGTTGAAAATTAGTCAAGTAGAACCCTTAAATGCCTATGGTGGAGAGTATCTCTCTCATAACTTCCAACATTTTTGTCATACACGTGGGATCAAGAGGAAGGTCACGTCTCCTCGTACTCCAAAGCAAAATCCAATTGCAAAAAAGATGAACCGCACCATTCAAGAAAGGCTACAATGTATGCTTTCTAATGCAAAAGTATTGCAGGGTTTCAATATGGAGGGGACAAAGGTTGTAAGTACTCCATTACCTTCATATATGAAACTAAGTTAGACAAATAGTACGAAATCAGAAAAGAAGAGGACCATGATGGCCAAGGTTCCTTATGCATTAGTAGTAGGGAGTCTTATGTAGGCCATGATAGCTACTAAACCGGATATTGCATTTGTAGTAGAAATTATTAGCCGATATATGGCTAATCCAAGAAAGAGGCATCGCGAGAGGCAGTTAAGTGCATCATGAGGTAAATGAAGAATACCAAGGAGATGTATATCTGCTTTAGCAAAGGAGAGATGAGTGTACTTGGGTACATAGCTTTATATGCAAGGCACGTGGATAACAAGAGATCCACTTCTAGTTATGTGTTCACCTTTGCAGATGATGCAGTGTAGTGGATGTCTCGCATACAGAAGTGTATTTCTTTGACCGAGTATGTTACAACCACAGAGAATCGCAGGGAGGCTATATGGCTTGATCCACTAGTGGGAGATTTGGGGATTCTTCAAGTGTACTAACATTGCATAGTGATTCCATGAGTACTATTCAACTAGCACAAAATCCATTTTTTCATGCAAAGACCAAACACATTGAGATCAGGTAGCATTTCATCAGGGAGATACTTGAGGACAAGCACATAGAGCTTATCAAAGTTCATATAAATGATAACCCTACATATATGCTGATGAAGAGTCTACCCAGTCAATGGTTTAAGTATTGTCATGTATTGATGGGCATTGGATAGTATGTCCACTAATTGTTCTTCCTTAAAGGCACATTGGTCTTTAAGTGAAAAGTTGTGGGAGTTAAAGACCACCGTGCCTTAATCTCAACTATGATAAAGAAGATTAGGGTGTTCTACACCCACCAAAACTTGTGAGACTCTTCTGGCTCTCCCTCTCTCAATCTCTTCCCTTCTGCTTCTGTTGAAAGCACTCTCATTTAAATATAGACACAAATGAAGAAAGTTTAAACATTCTATCGCCTTTTGCATTATTACTTACACTTTGATCGAATGACTTTTATACAAAGAGAGAGAGAGAGAGAGAGAGAGAGAGAGAGAGAGAGAGACAAAGGGAGAGGAGTGCACACAAGATAGCTACTTTTACACTAGATTGCAAATGAAGAAAATAAGAATGTATACATCTCACTATTTAACATTAGGTTAGCTTTAAGTTTTCCCCATGTGCTCTTTTGGGTCACTATTTAACATTAGGTTAGCTTTAGGTTTTCCCCATGTTCTCATTTGAATCCTCTCTAGACCTTAGTGCAATGTATTTTATTTGAATACATGATTCTAAATATAGGAAACCACCCATCACTATATAATAAGGAACATGAGTAGGTAATAATAGCCCTTTAGAATCACAAGGAGACAAGTCATGTCAACAAAACAAAAGATCCAAGACAAGGTAAGGCCAATACACATCGAAAGATGAGAGCAAACCTACAAAATAAGTCTACAACTGACAACAATCAAGAGCAACCCAACACGAGGAACAATTGCAAAAGGCTAACATGGGAACATTAACAAAAAACATATCCCGATGGAGAGCTTAACCAACTTTGCAAGCTTGCTAACAAAGTTAAGGAGGTGACCAACTACATGACAATAGAATGGGGAGATAGGCAAGTCGAGCAAATGCAACTTTAAGAAAATAGAGGAGACACCAAAATGTGAGAATACCCACTTCAATTTGCACATCATTCTTCAAAAGCAACCTATACGCCAACTAACAAAACATGAAAAATGAAATAATTAGAATCACCATTTTCAAGCGTCAACTTAGGCCAATCAAGGGGGGAGAGAGAGAGAGAGAGAGAGAGAGAGAGAGAGAGAGAGGGGGTTAAGGATAAGAGGAGACGAGGCAAGCTTGGGGAGATAAGAAAAGACAATTTGGACAACGGGCAAGAGTTTCAAAAGATATATATAGAACATTGATTTATGCATGTAGTTGGACACCTTGAAGTGTAGCTTCCAAAGTATAGAATTTTGTCAAGCATTCAAAATTAGCAAGAAAAGCTCTTTAAACCCTAAACAATTAAACCAACAAAACATTAAAAAACCAAATTTGTAAAATCTAAATTTACTAAAAAATGACTAATAAAAACAAATAATGCGACAAGTGATGTAACTTCTCGGTTTTTATCCTAACCAAAGAAACTTCAAAATTTGCATACAATAATCTACCACAAACACATGATAGTATGCTGTAAATTTATTGAACAACTTGCAAGCACTAAAGGAAAGCTTTAAGCTCATTGCAATATAACATTCAAACAAATGTTATCTTACATGCATGTACACCTGTAGTTGTCTTTGTGTTAATGTGCACATATGCACATCACCTCCTTATGTGTAAGCTCTCAAGTACAAGTGTACATAGCACACGCCCACATGTGCGGCCCTGTATGAAAGAAATGATGAAAGGCTCTTCCTTGATAAACCATACATGCTTTTCTTTGACTTTCTTATGTAGTCAAACTCTCGTGTTAATTATTTTAGCCATCTTCAAGGCGAGAAAGCTTCAATAGCCTAACATGTTCATGATGCCGGGATACCAATCCTACCATTATACGTTTTTTAATGCTTCATTATAATTTGCAACTAACAAATTATCCTTTGAGACATGGCAATTTACTTAGAACAACATTGCAAAATGTTTTAACTTGCCAAAGGTAATATTACATTCAAATCAAATGAAATAATAATCATTATCATTTTAACACACTGGCAAATACATTCGATATTTAAAAGCAGCATTGCTATCCTTTTAACTTATATTGCAGCTATCAAAAGGCCAAGAATCCATTCACAGTCGGTTAAGGTTTCTGGTACCTAAAGGCCAGCTTGTTGCATGAAATATATATACCAAGGCATACAAAAATGTGGTGTATGCTGAAATCGGTTACTGCCCCATGTGCAAGCTTACGATTATAATATATTTTGAATGCCCAGCAGGGCTTATAAGGGGGGCTGAATCACACTGGCTTACCAAATCTGTAGCATACACAACCGTCAGCGCCCATAGTGTGTCATGAATCATCTCCCCCATTAAAGCTTCACCCAAGCCCAATTAGGCATATATATAATAGGGTTGTCTTCTCCTAATGATGTAAAGGACTTCCTTTACAAAAAAGGCAACAAAATTGCTACATCAAATGGCATCATTTGAAGCTTTCACAGCTCTCTGAAGGCGATCGGCAGGCCGTTCCCTCACAAAGATTTTCAGTCATATGAATATACCTTCAAGGATGGCCCCATCAAGGATGACAATAGTGCTTCCTTTGGGTGAAGGGGCCTGAACATATGGAGGAAATGCTCCTGCAATGAAAAGGCAAAAGACTGTTTTGGCAGATGGACAAAAGGACGAAAATCTCTGGCGGGACTAGGGGTACAAGTTATCACACCTTCATTACCTTTAAAAATGCTGTCCTGTGAGTGCAGAATCCTCTAAAAAGTTAATAGGAGACCACAGGTACAAGTTGTCAAGTCTTCATTAGCTTCACTGTACATGCCGATCAGGTACCTGCTGTAAGGTGCTGAACTGCCTGGTACTGTACAACAAACGCCATCTTGTAGTTTATCAATTCTTCAGCCCATGCGACCTCATGTAATCCTCTATCTGAGCCTTCAATTCAGTATTTGGAATCAGCATATCAGGTGTCAGCAAGGAACGATTGAATGGATCCGTCTGCATGCCCCAACAATTGGTTAGGAGGATCTTGCACACTAACTGATCGATTCTGCACACCCTTTCAGACACTATAATCCAAAAAATCAATGGCAAATGCTTTTCTGAGCACCTTGAATGTGTATACCTGATCACTCAGTAGATGTCTTTGTATTGTCGACCTATCAAGAGTAGCTTTCGAGGAGGGAAGAATCACGGGATCTCTCATTAACGTATACTGCCATAAATTCAAAAATATATATAAGCAACAGCAATCACAAATTCTATGCCCCCTAGCCCTTCAGATAATTCCAAAGCACCTACGGCCGCAGTAGATACCACCTGTATTGGATCTAAAAATTCCTCTGGTATATCACCAAGCATGGCCTCTGTATCCATAGCTTCCGCAGCTGCAGCCTTAGCTTTCACACCCAGAGCCTCAAACTCTCGTATGAGTGTTTCTGGTAGCCTTCCTATCTGGCGGAGAATTTCTGCGGCTACTGTAAAGAGCTGAGCAACAAAGCTTGAACTTAGAAAAGGCACTCGCCTTTAAAACACATGGACTGTTTCACAAGTTGCATTGCAATATACAAACAACACAGTAAATTGAAAACGAATTCCAGACCTCCTCCCGATAAGATCTGCCGTCGCCAGAAATAGCTTTTGCAAAGTCATCGTTTTTATCTCCTCGTGCAAGGTTCACATATATCTCGACAATCTTGATGACAAAACAGTGATTTCAAAGAAAGCGCTCAAAACAAACCAACTATTATAAGAGCTTTACACACTAGATTGTGGATTTTCACAAAACCCATCCACCAGATTGAAATGAAAGTGTCGCAGATACAGCAAGATATAAGAATTAGCCACATCTTTCCAAGTCGCTCTGCACAGACCTGTGAAAGTAGTTCTTTGGGTCTGAATTCATATTTCTCTGGATCTTTCACCTTCAAGGCCCTCCTTTGCGGCCCAACTAACTGTAACAGAAAGTAGTTCAACATTGATGCTATTCTTTCCACCTGTACATGTCAAACTTACGCACAAAATCAGTACATCTATGTGAACCAAAGTCTAAACAGCAGTGGAAACAAGCAGAAAGCTTTCAGCCACTACCAGCTCTGGGAGTAAAAATGGTGCTGTTATTTCAGCAGAAGTGTATTGCAGCATCTTCACATCTTCATTGGCTAACGTCATGTCTGTTCGAACCATCTGTCAACAGATAGAATAAAGCCCACTTAGAGAGGATTGTCAAAATCATAAAGCCTGCTCATCTCTCACATGATTATCTGAGAGAAGACTTCAATTGATTTCAAAAACAATTCATAGACCACTTAATCCATACAGATTCTTGCTGTCGGAACAAGCGAGTTCGATCCTGTCTTTCCTGTGCTGGCCTATTCTCCCATTCAGTCGTATTTGCCATTTCTAGCTCCATCTCTTTGAGCTCAGGGATCTTTTTCAAGCTTTCATCCAGTAAGAAAATGCTGTCATTAATCAAAAGATTGAGGAACCTCAAGTAAAATCCCTTCTCCTCTGTGATAGCAACCTAAAGAACACATACAAGACATGAGTCAGGGCCTTGAGCTGCTAGCTTAGAGATGCACTGACTGCCATGTGGCTTGACCCTAAACACCGTCTCAAAGCACTGAAAACAGGGATAAACCAAGTGCTCTCTCTCTCTCTCTCTCTCTCTCTCTCTCTCTCTTCGAACCATAGAGCAATGTCTCTAGGCATCATGGGAACAGGGAATGCTGTCAAAAAACAGAGAACTGCTGCGTAACCAAAGCTGAGAATGGATTACAAAAGGCTCATATTCATGATGGAGATTGAGGCAGCACAGTCACAAGGTCAAAGGCTATCTACTTGCCAGGAAATGAACAAATACACAACAGATTTGTTCCCTAGTAACAGGCTTGGTCAAAGAAAGGGAAGGAGCATTGGAATGCCATGCAATCACTGCTATGATCAGGAATGCAAAAATGCAAATAGGGCCTGGGAAACAGCAAAGACAACCAAGAGAGAGGGCAAAGCTCGCACAAACAAGTGGTGAGAAACAAAAAATGATTATTTCTTATAAGCAAGTAGCTTGAAAGTTTTGAGGAGCTAAACAAAACCCCAAGAAGTTTTTTCAGAAATTGCATGGTAAGAAAGCTCAGGAGATGAAAGCGACACCGGAAGACATGTACAGTTTCTATAAAAGGGAGGGGGAAGAGAAAGTAAATATATACCTAGATGAATCCAGGAACATTCCCAAACTCATCCTCTAAAAACACAACATAGTGCAATTTCAATCTCACGATAGTCACTCATAAGATTGAAAACCATTAACTCCATCACGCATAGCAGGGACTAGCTACTATGACATCCCCACTGACATCATCAGCGCCCAACAGTGGGTGTAGACCGTAGTATAAAAGTATGCTCTCACACATACAAATCCAAACACCCACACATACTTGAGCATCCATTTATACAAAGTCTTCGTACTGAGTTTCTGTCGGCACTCCAGAGGTGAAGGGCAAACTCAGCCATGACGAAGGCTAGCACTAAAGGAGAAGGCTAATCAAAAAGTAGTCCAAATCTCTTCATTCAAGCTACAACTGCTTGTGAAGTCTAAACGATTTCATTTTAGTCTCTCCCAAACGAGCATCTAAATCTAAATCTAGATCTAGCTGATAGGGCAATGCACCATTTAAGATAGAAAGAATTATCGCAATACCAGCAGGCTGAAAGTAAATCATGACTTTACCATCAAAGCAGTGAAAAAAACTATAATGCAAGAAGATGTAAGGGGCTCAAAAAGGTGGCAAATGGGAAGGCTCCAAACACATAAGGGCTAGTAGCAGAAATGCTCATGGCGAGGAGAGAAGACAAAGAAGATGCTCACCAAGCATATATATACGGCCCTAGAGGAAGGTTTCACCCCAGAATGGCAACTCAGCATAATTGTATCGAATCCTGATCCACAAGGGAAGGGACATCAAAATGGCAAAAAACTAGAGTGAGCAGGTTATATAGCACTATTCTTGAGCAGAAAATCAGAAAATGGGAAGAGACACAGGGGGTATGTGTTGGTGAACTGAAAACCTCAGCTAGGATGAGCACGTAGGTGACACATGGAGCCCTGCATGGAGAGCTGGTGGACGAGCTGGTAAATGGCAATTTGTAGAGTCGTCACGACTCATTTACCTTGGATTTCATGGTGCAATAAGCTCTACTGGCAGCTATACTTCTTGCACAATTTTGGATCGGATGGGTTTGGCACGACAGCTCCAACTCTGCGACTTGTCTTTCATCTACTTATGGCTTGTTACCTCGGATTCGATATGGAGAAGCCTGGTAGTCTCTTGGTCCCGTAGGAATGAGGAGGACCCGACATGGTCTTGCTGAGTTATTTCACTTGCCATAAAGTTTTCAGTTAGATTTCAGTTCAAGTTTCTTCACAGTTGATTGCATGTGTGTGTAGATATAGGTGTGAATTTCACAATTGGTATCAGAGCAAGAGAAACGATGGGATATGAACTCCGAGTCAACAAACAAGATGGTGATCTTCACAGGTACAAACTTTGCTGCATGGCAGCTTAGTCTGAGGTTGTGCTTCATGGAAAAGAGTCTATGGGCAATGGTTGCGGGTACAGAGAAGAAACTGACCAAGAGAACAGCGCGAGATTTCCCTTGACAAGGTGACAGCGTGGGAAGAGAAAAATGAACAGGCCGTTGAAATTCTAGAAGTGCTTCAGGTTCAAATTTTAATCATCATCACGATCTTATGAAAACTGCCCTTCAGACTTGACTAAGGCTGCCAAGAAAAAAAAAAACCAGCGCTCACCATCTCCCCTCTTGCTCCAGCCAAACACGTTGCCACCGCTGCTGCTGCTGCTGCTCCAAACGCTGTTGCTCTTGGTCCCCTCCTACCGCTGAAAGAATAGCTTGAAAGAGACAAGAGGAGACGGAAAGAACAGTTGCTCGAGGCCATCCTATTGGACTCCATCGAAGATGGTGTCGATCCAAAAATCCAAGTGCTTAGTCTAATCATTCGGGGCCAACCCCCTAGCCTCACCATTCCGTCTGTCAACACGGGAGCCACTCTAGAGCCCGCCAGTGTGAACCGAGCGCCGACCCCAGCCCGTTCTATTCGCCATCGTGACTATGTCCTTTGTCAAAGCCCCTGTGAGCCGTGAGCCTGAGAGCCAGCCTTGCCGTGATGCCACCTCACCGTGACGCTGCTCGCCATTCAAAGCCATTGCCCATGCCACCGCTGCCTGCTGCGATGCCACTTTCTCTTCCCTTAGACTAAGGTATAAGGTCCTAACTAGGGTTAGTCCTGTAGGTCAAGTTACGTCAGTTAGGTACAGTTAGTGAGGTGGGTTAGGATTGTAGTTAGGGGTTAGGTTTAGGTTTGGTTAGTTTGGACCTAGGTTAGGTTAGTGCTAACTAGGGTTAAAAGGAGGGTTGGTTTAGACTGAGTCAGTGTCCTAACTGTCTTACCAGTCTTAGGTTAGGAGTCCTAACTATCCTAGGTGCCTTAGGGAACCCCCCCCCCCCAAAAAAAAAAAAGAGGGTAAACAGTTCACTTTTCAGCCTCTTTTTAGAGGCCTTTCACAGCCCGTTTGGAGCCATTTTGGCTCCGTTTCAAAGCTTCTTCGACGACCCTTCTTCCGAGCCTCCCCATCGACATTTGTATCTTTCCACGTACTATCTCAGGTGCTCATTACGCAGGGTTTTGCTATCCATTTCTCCTTGCCTACATTCGAGCTCCTCTCTCTAGGGCCAGTCACCATGCCACCGAAGCATGCCCCTCGTGATATATTGCATGACACAGATGAGGTTGCTCAGTATGAGCAAGTGCTTGCCACAGTGGCTGCATCCACTGGTGGTACAGAGGTTCCTTTTACTTTGCGACTCTCTCTCCAGCATCCTGGGAAGTGCAAGCAGCGCAGACGCAGTTTCTAGATGCCCTTTCCTCTATGCTCCAGGGTGCTTTCCGCCTCATAGGATAGGAGTTCAGCCAGCAGCTTACCACAGCCATGGCTATGCAGGATACCGCTCTTGTCCAGATGGGACAATAGATTGGTCAACGGATCACATCTGCCATTGCTATGCAGAATAAGGGTAAGAAACCCGCACCCCCAGCAAGGAGACCACTCAGACGGTCAAGATGTTTTGTCTGCTCAACGCAGGGGTTTTATGGCAGATGCCCGTTGTGCCTATGAGCATCAGTCTTCTGAACCATTGCATGTACCCCAACATGGGGATTATCTAGACTTCAATGATGCATTTTCTGTGCCACAAAGCGCCTTCTTGCAGGATGTCGGACCATCTTTTGGCTCACAGCTTTCTGCATCTGTGCAGGCTGAGTCGTCTCTTTTGGGCTGACCCATTGGTGTGCATCCAATTAGTGCTCCTTTCACAGCACCAACGAGTATGCCTAGAGCTGGCTTCGGTTTATATGGCAGCCCACACCCCTGGGAGAGAGGTCAATCCTCTTCTCTGCCATCATTTCGGAGAGATGCATTGGACAGAGAGTCCCAGTCCGGGGTTCATGCACCTATCGCTACGCCACAAGCACATATAGCCAGACGCAGCCAGTGCATCATATGGCAGCAGCTACTACGCAGTAGGGGGTTGGTGGTGGGCAGCAAGCCACTTTTGATGACATGTTGGCATATTCTTTGTGTTCATGTAAGGCCCTACCTGAGGCCATCAAACTTGAGATGCCCTTCTCTGATTATGTGAACCTCAAGTGTGATGATGCCCGCACTTCTAGAGGTTACACACACAAGAACTATGCAGCCAAGGATATCAAGGACAAACTCACAGTGCATAAGTTTAAAGGGAACACTCGCATGCAAGGAACTTAAGAGAATATCAGAGGCTCCTGCGAGCCCTCCTCCTCCTCGCCATCGCGTCTACCTCCCCTATCTCCCTCTTCCGCCCGTCACCTCGCCATCGCCTCTTCTCTCCCCCCCAACCCCCGCCCCTCGCGTGCGTCTGCTTCTCCCTCTCCATCGCCATCTCCTGTTCGAGCTCGCACTAGTTGCCTGTCCCCCCCGTTCAGGGCCTCGCCGCGCGCAGAGTCTCTTTCAGCACGTCGCTGCCGCCGCCACCTGCTCGTAGCTCAAGTGCCTCCCCCCCGTCCAGCTGCTCAAAGCTGCCCAGCTGCTCGCTGCTTCGCCCAGGTGTTCGAGGATCCCAACTCGCTGTAGTGCGTGTGGCAGTCCGTTTGCTGCCTCGACGACATCTCCCCCTGGCGTGGCCTTGCTCGGCTGTAGGAGTCGCCTCTTTGTGAGCCTCGTTCCCTCATCCACCCCCAGGCTCCACCTCTCGTCTAGCTCTCCTTTTCGATGGCAGCCTCTTCCTGATTGGAGTTCTCGCAGTTTGTCTCTACAGTATGGCGGCTCCCTGCCCGGAACCAGAGGCCCAGCCGGACCCCCCCTCTCCAGTAGCCTACTGCGTGATTCTGACAGAGCAGCAGTCTTCCCTGGTAAAACAGGCTGCCGATGACTTTGCCCACACTTCAGTTTATGGCAGTCATTGGACACTCTCCCTCCAGGCCAGCCATCAAGGATTGGCTACAATCCACCCTTATGCTAGAGGATAGCCACATCGAGGAGGTGGCCCTTATGGGAAGGGGCATCTTCTGGCTTAAACTCTCCACTGCGAAAGCTGCGAGCAACCTGATTGTTGGTTCCCCCACATCTGTGGATGGAAAGATCATCGTGATAGTCCCTTGGTACCGAGGATTCAGCGCAGCGGACTTTGATGCTCGTTTCCGCATACCTCGCCACCCAGTGACGCTAGTATTTCCAGGCCTTGCTGCTGAGTTGCGACCGATAGTCAGGGACCTGGGTTCCCACTTTGGTTGGGTGATGCATGACACTTTTGTCGACGCGGTTGCTGCGGCAGGAGCTCCCAGAGTCCGTGTGGCTGTGGTAGATCCTGCGTCCCTCCCTGCAGAGATCGAGGTTGTGACAGATGCTGGCAGCATTACTCAGAGCATGGTGGTCACAGGACAGCCAAGCCAGTGCCTGCGTTGTCATGGCTTTGGGCACCTGGCTGCTGCTTCCCCGCGCTTCTCCAGCGCCTCTCGGCCCCCCTTGCCCCCTCCCCCACAGCCCCCTCCGCCCCCCTCCAGGCAGCCACGCCAGGCTGAGCAGAGGCAGCAGGAGTCCGGTCCAGAGGTGGTTGGTGGCTGGACCGAGGTCAGAAGGAAAAGGGAAAAGAATAAGAAGACTTCTGACAAAGGCAAGGAGGCAAAGGATACCCAGCCTGCAGCAGTGCCTCAGAGACCTGACAGGCAGCCGCCCCAAGGTCTAGGGAGAGCTTCTTCTTCGTCTGTTACCCGCCCCCTGCAGCTTCAAGTCCCCCTCTCTCCCTGTCCCCAGCCTCCCCTCACCCAGCCCCAGCCCCTACCCTAGCCGCAGTCCCCTTCTTCCGCCCCTCAACCTCAACCCCCGCCTCTTTCCCTTCAGCCCCAGCCCCCCCCCCGCCCCTCTCAGCTCTCCCGCAGTGTCAGCTTCACCGGTGGTATCTCAGCCACGTGCAGCCCCTACTCTCCCACCTCCGTCCCCCCTGCTAGTCGCTTCAGTGGAGTCAGTGTCTCCTACCCCGCAGCTTCCTCCCCCCCCCCTCACCCCTGGCAGGGCACCCCGAGACTGCACCACCCCAGGAGCAGCCTTCTCCCAGTGGGATGGATTCAGGGTATCTCAGCGTTATACAGGACAGCTTCCAGCAGGGTCATCATCAGCAGCAGGATGGGAGAGCGATTTCAATTGGAGAGATCAGTGCGTCAGGGTTGCCCACTTGCTCCTTACCTGTTTCTCTTCTTCGCCGAGGCGATGACGCACTATCTTCGAGCGAGGACGACAGGGATTCGGGGTGTTCGCCTTCCCATCAGGGAGGACACTGAGCTCCTGGACTCGGAGTATGCAGATGACATGGCGCTGTATGTTCAGGATGATGAGATGACGCTGGAGAGGGTGAGGCTGGCCTTAGAGGTCTTCTGTTCGGCAGCCGGTGCGAAAATCAACTGGAACAAATCAGTTGGTTTTCTCACAGACCCAGGGGCCTGCTCACAGTGGGGGAGGTTTTTGGGTTTTAGATGGATCCCGCGGGGGCAGACTACTAGATATCTCGGTTTTCAGGTTGGCCTGGACATCACGCCAGCTCAGCAGTTTCTCCCAGTGCTAGATTCCATACGACGGAAGCTGGCTTTTCGGAGCACTGCTAAGCTCTCTCTTGCAGGTCGTGCCCTTGTGGTCAATCAGGTTCTCCTGGCCACGGCCTGGTATGTGGCCTCTTGTTGGTGCTTCTCGCGATCTTGCGTGGCACAGCTCAGGAGGATGGTTCGGAATTTCCTGTGGTCCGGAGGGGATGGTCTCAGAGATACCAGAGCCAGGGTAGCCTGGCAGACAATCATTCTTCCGCAGGCCGAGGGTGGCTTGGGGGTCATTGATCGAGAGCTCCAGAGTCAGGCCCTGCTAGGCAAGTTAGTTATCCGCGGTTTGACCCTGGGGGGGCAAACGTGGAAGTTGCTACTTCAGCAGCAGGGGATCAGTTCTTGCACCCCGCGCCGAGGAGGAGAGTGGCTACCGTCCCTCAGGTGGATCTTCACCTCTGCACCGCTTACCCGTCCCCGCTCCCTGCTCATTCGTAGCCTGCTCACGGTTTGGAGGCGACTTCGTCTCAGCCTCATCCAGTCGCCTCCTAGCAGTCAGGAGGAGATTGACCGCCAGCCGCTCATCTGGAAAGGTCAGGTCAGAGATGTCTCGGGCCTTCAGCTGGGGGAGAGGTCGCATATCTCGTGGGATGGCTGCATGCGGGGGCCCGCTCGGTCCCTTCGAGTTTGGAGGGACACTTACAGACACTTGGAGACTGTTGCACTAGCAGCCGCAGCCGGGGGCGTCCATGGAGCTCAGACGAGGCATACAGAGATAGATGGAGCGATTCCTGCCGGATGGATGGTACCACCGGAGATTCAGACCCTCATGCCTGGTGATGCCCGTTGGCTTGGACAATTCACCCCCCGTGGCATCCCACTGGTTGTTGCAGGTCGGCTAGACGACACCTTTGTCTCCTTCGCCGTTTTGGGTGACGACCGACTCAGGAGAGAGGGTGCGCTCATCGACCCCCTTCTCTCGTGGCAGAGGGTTCGTGTCGTAGGCCTCGTGGGGAAGGTTTGGCAGGTCGATCCTAGAGTAGAGCAGGATCAGCTGCAGTTGTGGCGTCTCTGGCTTTGGGAGGGGCGGGCCCTTTCAGAGCTTGACTAGGACCCAGGAGAGTGGAGATGGCCAAAGGTTGTGGCAGACCAGGGGCCGACCCCTTTCTTCGCTTACAGTACGAAACTCGACAGGAGCATTCTCGGGAGGATGCAGAGCAGACCGCCCACCCAGCGGCCCAGTTGGTATGCTCAGGGTATTTCCAGGCTATTTCTGCAGGCCTTCTGGAAGGCCTTGTGGAAGAGTTGGCGGCGAAGATTTCCTACTTCCTTTGGCTACTCGCCCACAAGGGACTTCCAATGGGGAGCTGGTTGCGGCAGTTTGGTCAGGAAGGACTCTGTCAGATTTGTCATGAGGACGAGGAGTCACCAAAACACTGCCTATGGAGTTGCACTCGCGCCCAGGAAGTGTGGAGGTGGGCTTTCGGGATCCTTACTCGTGCAGCACCGGAGTTAGGTTTGATCACTTGGGGCGCGTTCTGCTGGTGCAGCACCACACCTGGCTATCACCAGATGTTCGACGCAGGCCCGCAGGACCCTATGTTCCTCATCACCCAGGGGACTTGGGGGCCGCTTGAGGGCATCCCGCAGCACTTGGCAGAGGTGGACACAGGATCTCAGGTGAGGCAGCCAATCTGGGAGATTATTAGCAGCATCGTTGGATGGCACATTTGGACCTCGCGCTGCGCGCAGATCCTCGGAGGTACCTCCCTCTCGACTGCCCACGTCATGGCCAACATCTGGAGCGAGATTATCCACACGCTCAGAGGTTAGTGGGACCAGATCCAGGGGGACTCCCGGGCCGGCCGGGAGAAGCGAAGACGTTTCCTCCGAGATTGGGACACGCAGGGCCTCTTCTTCGAGCATACATCTCAGGGCCTTCAGTGGCGCTACTCACCGCCTCTCTGGCTGTTTATTCACACCCGCCTGATCCCTCCGTGAGAGAGAGCTTTTTGATTCCTCTTAGGGCTGCGTCCGATTTGTGAACGCAGCCCCGTCAGCTGCAAAACTGACCCCATGTATTCTTGTTTTTCGAAGTAATATAATCAGCACTGTTTTTTTGGAAAAAAAAAAAGGGAACACTCGCACTTTTGCCGGTATGCATATGTAGGACTATGCCCACACATGGTGGAGATACACGAGGGATTCGCCTCAGAGACCAACCACTTGGAGGGCTTTCAAAGAATTGATGGTCACTACATTTGTATCCCTACTTGTCTTGGAGACCAGTACGGACCAAGAGTACTTGCAGCGCTTTTGGAGGCTTTCCCTATTTGTGCAGGACGTATCTGAAAAGGAAAAGCTGCTACGTTTCATCCATGGGTTAAGTCCTCCTCTTGCTACAGATGTGAAGGCACATAAACCTCAAACAATTGAGCGTGCAACCTAATTGGCAGAGGTATTTGAACCCAAATATGCCAGCAAATATAAGATGACAGTGGGCAGCGCATATGGGAATGCAAATGAGGCTGAGAAGAAGCTTAAAGTGACTGATTGGAATGAAAGAAAATCAGCAGCAGCACCATTTCCGAGGTTTCCCACAGTTACGGGCAGCAAGATGCCATATGCTAAGCCATACAGGTCATTTGATGCTAAGCTAGGAGCTAAGCCAAGTGTTGGGATTGAAAAATCAGAATTTAAACAACACACCAGGGCTATTCTGGACAGCAGAAAGAGGGCAAACTTATGCTTTAAGTGTGGTGAGAAGTGGACTCTTGAGCACCGGGAAGTTTGCAAAATGCGAACAGTGGTACTGCAGAACTCAGCATGATTATTGAGATATCGGATGATGAGGATTTGATGGATGCTTCTGAGACTTTGGATGCCACTCATGATAATTCAGAGGGGGCACAAATCATGGACGAAGCTCCAGATGTTGAAACCATGAAGGGGGCTGATTTCCCTTTTGACTCCGGTGGTGCTAATGAACTTAATATCCATAGTATGCATTCCGATGACACTCGGCCCATATGCGAGGCCGTTGGCCTAAAGTCTTTCGTGTGGAGCATCAGGTTGCTATGCCTTTTCTTGCGCGAGAGGACGCAAATGGCAATGCTCTTGTGGATGAAGAGGAGATCTATTGGGATGCACAACAAGCCATTTATGCTATCTCTTCTCATGCCTTGATGGGTGCCAAAAGTGCTGAAACTATCAAATTGAAAGGACAAATTAATGGCAGGACTGTTCACATGCTCGTGGACAGCGGTAGCACTCATAGTTTCATCAATTCTAAGACCTTAACAGAAGGTGGGACTGATTGCTACTGAGATTGATCATGGGCTGAGAGTAGAGGTGGCAAATGGACAGCATTTAGTCAGTAAATTTTGTTGCCAAGATGCAAGGATCAAGCTCTCTGAGGATTATGAATTTGCTAGGGATCTGTTGGCACTGGATATGGGCCCAATAGATGCTGTCCTGGGCTGTGATTGGCTGAAATATTTCGGTAAAATCAGCATGGATTTAAATGCCCTATCACTCAGCTTTGTCCATAAGGGTAGAACTGTAACATTGCATGGTATTGCCACTCCTAAATTGCAGGTCCTTTCAGCAAGGCAGTTAGCCAGAGAGCTCAGGAAGGAGCATGCCCTCTACGCATTGAATGTGTCAGTGTCTCAGGTGGGTAGCATTCCTCGTGTTGAGGATTGTGATATGCAGCAGTTGCTATCGGAGTTTGCTCATGTATTTACTGATATGCCATCCCAATTGCCTCCCAAGAGGGATGTGGATCATGCCACTGTTCTAGAGCCTGGCAGTGAGCCCATAAACAAAGCCCCATACAGTCTTTCTAAGGTTGAGCGGGAGGAAGTGGCAGTACAGGTGCGGGAATTGCTTGAGAAGAACTTCATCTCTCATAGCACTTCTCCTTTTGCCTCTCCGGTGCTTCTGGTAAAGAAGAAGGATGGATCATACCACATGTGCATTGATTACAGGGATCTAAATAAGGCCACTATCATAAATAGGTTTCCAATCCCCAGGATAGATGACCTGTTGGATGAACTCAAGGGTGCTCAATTTTTCACGAAGATAGATTTGAGGTCTAGTTACCATCAAATCAGGGTGAAAGAAGAAGATGAGCACAAGACGGCCTTCCACACTGAACGAGGCTTGTATGAATTCAAGGTGATGCCTTTTGGATTGACTAATGCATCGGCCACTGTCCAGGCATTGATGAACAAGATATTACAGCCACTTCTTTTCAGATGCATGTTGGTTTTCTTTGATGATATCCCCATTTACAGCAAGGATAGACAAGAGCACATTAAGCATGTGAAGCAAGTGCTGGAAGTTTTGAGGATGCATCAGCTTTATGCAAAAGCCAGCAAATGCACTTTTATGGCAAAGGAGGTTGAGTACCTGGGGCATATTGTGAGTAGACGTGTGAGTAGACGTCGCATTTGGGTGGATCCTACAAAGGTGAAATGCATCAAAGATTGGCCACAGCCACAAAATCCCACCCAATTGAGAGGATTTTTAGGTCTTGCTTCCTTCTACAGAATTTGCCAAGAGGGCAGCTCCTCTTACTGACCTCTTGAAGAAGGATGCTTTTGGGTGGTCAAGGAAAGCACAACGCAGTTTTGAAGACCTGAAATTTGCTATGACTCATGCACTTGTCTTGGTATGCCCTGATTTTTCACGTCCTTTCATTGTGGAGGCAGATGCCAGTGGCAAAGGATTGGCAGCTGTTCTGAGGCAGAAACACAAGGTAATAGCCTTTGAAAGCAAGAAGTTTGATGCCAAAGAACTCAATTTTCATGTTTATGATCAAGAGATGCTGGCTATATTGCGTGCTTTCAAGAAATGGCACCACTATCTGTACGAAGTAAAATTAAGGTGAAAACAGATCATAGGACACTCAGATTCTTCCTCACCCAGCCAAACTTGTCATATAAGCAGAAGAGGTGGTTGGCTGCAGTCCAATACTATGATTTTGACATTGAGTACAGAAAAGGGAAGGAAAATGTGGTTGCAGATGCCTTGTCCAGGATGTGGGCTTGCAATTTGTCTACTATCTCTACCATATATCAGGACTGGATTCATGGCATTCAGGAAGAGTATATGCTGAATTCTAAAGCAGCTCTCATATTTTCAGATTTGCAAAAGCCTTCTAGTCAGGGTCATCCGAATTTCAAATTGCATAATGGGCTGTTGTGGTGCCAAGACAGGATCTATTTAGTGCCAAACTCAAAATACCACCAGCTGGATCACTAAAACATATGAAAGAATCAAGCAGAGCTTTACCTAGGAAGGCATGTGGAGAGATGTGGTTAAATACGTGGCTGAACGCTTGCCTCGCCAACAAAATATAGTGGACAGCAAGTTACCCGTAGGCCTCTTGCAGCCATCCAGAGGTCAAATGGACGCACATAGCAATGGATTTCATCACAGGATTGCCTTCTACAGAGGGGATGGGACAGCATCTTACAAAACAGGCCCATTTCATACCCACTAAGACCCAATATTCAGCATCGCAGGTTGCTTGGCAATTCATTGAACATGTCTTTAAGCATCATGGTTTCCCTCAGGAAATTGTCAGTGACAGAGATGCAAAGTTCATGGGTCACTTTTCGCAGGAGATATTTACAGCACTTTACTCACACCTAGCATTGCTTACCATCCTGAGACTGATGGACAATCGAAAAGGGTGAGCAAATGGGTGGAGGAATATTTGAGGCATTTTTGTCATGATACTCAGAAGTCTTGGGATAAATGGCTGTCACTTGCTGAATTTTGATACAACACTACCAAGCATCTCTCCATTGGCATGAGCCCGTTTGAGGCAATGTACGGATGCAAGGTCGGGATGCCTTCTTCAATTGGTGACATGGCTGTGAAAAATCAGCAAGCACGGAATGACTTGGAGAGGATGGATGCCCTTTTGCAATTGGCAAAAAGGAATATGTAGGATGCCCAAGCTAAGCAGAAAAAATGTGCAGATGAACGCGAGAGATATTTGTCTTTCAAAGAGGGAGATTATGTGCATTTCCGTCCATACGAACCGTTATGCCTCACTGAAAGGTAATACCAACACAAAGCTTGCTCATAGGTATTACGGTCCTTACAGGATCATCCGCAAGGTTGGAGAGGTAGCCTATCAGTTGGAGCTACCCAATACCTCCAAGATCCATGATGTTTTCCATGTGTCTTTGCTGAAACCACATGTTGGACACCATGTCCATGTTCTTCCCGAGTTGCCACCTATGGATGAAGAGGGCCACATCCTCTATGTCCCGGGGCACATCGTGGGTTTTAGAGACCATGTATTCCGGAACAAGGCCTATGTAGAGTATCTTATCAAGTGGCGGGGACTCCCTGAGGATGAAAATTCATGGCATCCAGAAAGCATTGTCCAGGACCACCCCTATCTCCTACCAGATTGATTAGTAGTTGCTGTTTGCTGCACTTTTGCACAGCCATGCTGTGAAATTTTGAGGGCGAAATTCTATGGGAAGGATGGCTGTAATGAAAGGAAAAAAAGGGGCCAAGTTAGAGGTCCTTTAGGTGGAAAATGTGGAGGGACTATATAAGTCCACCCCTACTATGTACCTTTTGATGCTCTACTATTGCTTATTTACGCAGATGATGTAGTCTTCTTCGCAAAGTGCAAGCACATTTGGCTGCACTGGGGGACTTCTATAGACACTCAAGAATGCAGGTCAACATAACCAAAACAAAGGTCATGGTGATTGGGACTTGTAATAAACAAATTGATGTCTCTTGAAGGAGAGCCTTTAGGGATGGAATTTACCAAGAACTACAAGTGGACTATGGAATCCACGTGTGGAAAGAAGAATCCTAAGGGGTTTGAAAGCTTTGTATGGCTTCCAAAATAAGTGCAGGAAGCCATACCTGCTTCCAAAATAAGTGCAGGAAGGCACACCTGTGAAATTTGGAAATGAGAAAGTTATGTACACTATGCTTGTACAAACCGTGATACTTTATGGGTGTTCAGCATGGGCTCGCAAGCCCTCTAGGACCTACTGGAAAAGAAAAGAAACTTTACATAAAAGATTTATCATAGGGAAATTGGGAAAAAAGGAACAGACACCCTACATCATCCTATTGGTTGAGATATGTTAAATTACACGACGCAGCGAGACAGAAACTAAACAAAGAATAGAGAGTACACAGCAAACTGGAGATGAACAAAATTTTCCTTCAATACTGATGTAGTACAGATGATGGCTCCGTCCACCCGTGCGCCCCCACAGTGGAGCTTAGATGGCGATCTAGACAGATACTATGTAAAGAGCTACTAGCTCGAAGATCTGATCTGAACTGAACTGATCTGATGCAATGGACTGGGGAGGTCGCCTCTTTATAGCTATGAGGGCAGTAGTCGGATCAACCTAGTCGGTGAAGCCGACCAGTTAACCTAGTCAGTGGAACCCACTCGTCGTCCATGGAATATTCAGGGAATATTCCCTATACCGTCACCTCGGGAGCTCTTGCCCCCGAATCCCCACTAGGGGGGCCAGCGGCCCCCCTGGAACCCCCCAAGCCCCAGCAAGAATAAGGGGCTCCCACTTATGGTCAAACTTTGCACAGGTCCTAAACCCTATGGTCGGTCTCCATGATCATGCTAATATTGCAACTTTGATTGTCACACCTCGGCATAGTTGCCTCATCCTCTTGCACTCCCATGTGCCATAAGATCCTCCTCAGCCACACTGCTTCACAAGCAGCAAACCAACTTGATAAATCTCTTGCCAAGTAGGTGTCCAAGGTTATATGATAGATGCTATATGTGTCAACTGAATAGAGTAGAGCATCCTAAGTTAGGTGGCTTGCTTCATCCGTTACAGATCCTAGTTGGAAATGGGAAGCATCTTGATTGATTTTAAGTCACCCAGGACTTTGAGCGGCTTGACTAGGTATAAATGACTCTAGCTAGAAAAACTGAGAACTTGAGTTAGCAAGACTACTCATTGAACTCTATGGTCTACCAGCCAGTGAGACCCCAATAGTAAGTTTGATAGTCACTTTTGGAGGGATATCTTTCATAGCTTTGTGATAAGTTGGCAATATGAGCAAGTCTGATCACCCACAACGGATGGCTAAACAGTAACAGTCAATCCAGCTTTTGAAGATATGCTACAAGCATATGTGAGTAAAAGGCAAACAAATTGGGAAGAGTATCTTTTTAATTCTAGAGTTTGCCATAACAATTCTAAAAATTCAGCAGCATGCTCTAGTCCATGACAATGTCTGTAGGGCCAGAGAAAGAAAAAGTACCAGTTGCTAAAGCCTTTCTCAACGATATGGATCAAATGTTAAGCATGCCAAACATATAATCAAAGGGGCTCAAGATAAACTGAAGTTATGTGGTTTCAGATAGAAAAAAAGTAGGACGAAGGCGAGAGTATATTTTACGAGTTTACCCCTAAGTCTAAACTGTCTCCCATGTATTGTAGACCATTCACATTCCTTAAAAGAATTGGTGAGTTTGCTTACAAAATAGCTCCGCCAAAACAACGTAGAGTACATACGATATTTCAAAATGGCTGATTACTGAAATGCTTAGTTGCAAGCGACAATTTGTGGGTCTCTCTCTCTTTGTCTTGCTGCAGTCTCAATGCTCCCATACCTTTCATCCACATGCACCCATGCATCCACTCACACTCATCATGCTTGCTCTTCTCAGTTACCACCATCTAAGGCCCCCCTTTCTCAAGATAATCGATCTACTTACAACCTACTACTAATTTGGGAAAATGTAAACAAACTCAAAAAACGTTTCTGGCTATCGTTCCAGACCAGCTCACCATTTTCCAAGCATTGCGGTGACTCGGCACTGTCCACAGGTACTCAAGAAGCTCAGATATGTTATGTCGAATGTTGAATTTGTCATAGAACTGAGACATCAAACGACTAAATTCATTATCTGTCTTCAAAATCCAAATGAGCTGATCCCCCAAAAAAAAAATATCAAACCTCAACAATCCGTATGTGGTAAGAATGCATGCACAGACCAGTAAAAATGTCTTACTTTGCAAGCAAACATAGATTAAATCCAGAAGACATCTACACATAATGGGGTGAAAAGAATTAGATACAGAAAAAGATCAACCTGTGTATGTGAACCAGTGAACTCGATGTCAACATAAAGCTTCAGAAGATTTGGTACAAGATACTGTAAAGCTAACTGATGCCCTTCAAAAAGAGAAGCCATAGAACTACCGAGCATTGGTGAATATGAGCTGCAAAAAAACCGATAAATTAATAGAAATACAACCCCAAGAAATGATTGGAATCTAACGAGAAAATACCAATATGATAAGATCTTTCTGCAATGCTTAAGCACTTGGAACCAAGCTGCCACATTTCTCGGTCCTAAAGTTTTGGAGAGCATAGAAGGTCTCATCATAATGGTTTTAAACTGCAACACCTATCAATGTTAACCTGACAGTGGCAGCTCAGGTGCCCTGGACAGCCGTGATTGTGCAAATGGGTGGGTGCGTGGCTGGAAAAATCCCCAGCCAAAATAAACATTGCTCAGTGTTGAAAAAAGGATCTGCACTATGTGTCTTATAATGTCTGAAATTCATAAACTTTTCACCTCTTCTGTGGCATCCATGCATTGATAACCTCCACCATTTTTGCCCTCAAATAAGGATTCTTTACATGTAGTGGACTTCCCATGAACATGACTATAAAGCTCATAAATTCGTCCTGCATTTAAGGCCACTAAACCAATTTTTAGCAAAAGAAATGAAGACTTTTAAAACAGGAGAGCATCACAAAGTGAGAACAATTATTAGATAAAGTCCAGAAAAGAATGGATCTCAAATTCTGCATCATTCCGTACTGATAATGTTCTGAAATCAACCCATTCATGAGCCAAAAAGAAAATGGTAATTAAACTCACCAGTATCACTCCATCCAAAGCCCTGGGAATGCGAGATGAAATAAGGAGCAGCTCCATGGCATCTTCTACAAAATGTTCTGGCATGGAAGCAAAAACCATAGGGCAATCCACAGGTAGGGACATTTGGAACCCTCCCACTAAACTAACAAGCCATACAATCATCAATCTGTAATAGTTCAAGCCCTGCTGTAGAAGTTCCATATCCTACATAATCCATCATTAATCAAAGTTAGATTTTGAATCCAAGAAGACGAATCCCTTACCCTTAGAACCCATTATTAAAAATATGAATCGTCACAACCTATGGTTTATATCTCCCTGTCACAAATGTTCAGCTAAACACACTTCACACTAGATGAAGGGTTATTGAAAAGACATTCAAAATTCACACGGCCATCAACAGTTTCTTCAACTATTAGACAGATCTTGCCCAAGAAGACAGATATAATTTAATTTCACATTTGTTCTACAAGAAGGTAGAATGTTTCCATCTCATGTCCTTCAAATTCACCTCTTTTGCCTATATGTGAAGGGAAGTCTGGCTGGATTGAGTGGCTGCCAGCCTGTAATTATTTGTTTAATGCTAATTGCTTTCTTTGTGTTAAGATCCTAAACTGGATGTCTTTCCTGCATAGGCATGGTTTTTGCTAGCAATCTACATCTCAGAGAAAGGAGACATGACCACAACGAACCAGATATCACAGTACTTAAACAAACTTCTATGCTTGCCTACGTTCGTCCGCATATTTTTTCTGCTTGGCTTGGGCATCCTGCATATTCTTTTTAGCCAACTGCAGAGGGGCATCCGTCATTTCATGCTTGCTGATTTTTCACAGCCATGTCAGCAATTGAAGAAGGCATCCCAACCTTGCATCCCTACATTGCCTCAAACAGGCTCGTGCCAATGGAGAGATGTTTGGTACTGTTGTAGCAAAATTCAACAAGTGCCAACCATTTATCCCAAGACTTCTAAGTATCATGACAAAAGTGCCTCAAATATTTCTCCACCCATTTGTTCACCCTTTCTGACTATTTGTGAAGAACCAGCCTTCTCAAGAATGCAAATGTGTGCAATGCATGCAGAATTTGAATGCCAATTGGCCCTCCAATGGGAAAGAGCACCCTCGTGAGAGTACTTGTTTCTATTTTCAACCTACATGCAAGGTGTGTGAGGGATGGCCGATGAATGCAGGGTGAATGAAGAATGCTACGTGAGATTTACAATGAAAGGGTGATACCCTTTCATTAAAGTCCCTTGAGATCACTCACGTTCCATCTTCCCATTTACACCTACCCTTAGCCTATGACCCATGCATCTACCATTCAATGCACCTTAATGCACCCTTCCCTTCCTATTGCCCCTAGGACCTAGACACGTGTGTGCACATTTTTATTGATAGAATAAGTATCACATGTCCAAATTCGATTCCGTTTGAAGCAGTGGCTCCAGCTCAACTCCTATCTACTGAGATGATCCACCGCCATAACAAATCGGTCGGTGGCAGGTGCCCATCATAAATACATATACATGTTACACCATTGGCATATAATATATAATAATGTTTTAATGTCTACTAATCACGGATTAGTGATTTCTCTTGTCATGACACTCCCTCCTGCTTGAATGGGCAAAAGTTCTCTTCTGGATCCTTTCTTGTCTCTTTCTCTTGTGTACGCTTCTCTTTTACTTCTACATTTGCATCTCCTCTTCATACTAAAACTTAAATTTCATCTTCAAGTTCTGGTTCCTCTTGATGCTGAATATTCAAAATGCAGAAGTACCACTGCAGTGCATCTTCGATCTCAGAATTCTCTTCTGAATACTAAGCTACTGAAATCTCTTTGTAGTAACCTGCTCAATAAGCTGAAACATATTCTCAACAAATTGGTCAGTATTCAAAGGATGTTCTCTCACCCAAATGTGTTATTGAACTAGGTAGACCTTGGCTATAGATGATTTTGCGATGGAGAGCTACTTAGTCTATAGAAACTATAGACCTTCAATCTCTTTTTCCAACTCTTCTATTTCAGCCCTATTCCTCCTATCAGACGCTCTACACGGATTTTTCTCCGTCTATACTCTATGCCTACTCTCTATTCAATTCACACATCCATACACCAATGTTGGCTGAATGGATAGCATTTACTCTTGGTTCTATGTTCACCGTAGAGTCTTAGGATGAGGAGGTAGAAGCATCACCCTCCTGCTTGGATGCTTTGCCTTTCCCTTTTACACAATTCGTTTTGGCAATTTTGGCTAATGGAGTAGGACATGTATGCCATGGATGCCCTGGCTTATGTTTCTTACATCCGAAACATTTACCCTCCTTAATTAGCTTTTTCTTCTCATCGTCAGTCATGGAAGGAAATGGTATCCATCCAGACATGATTGGCTGTTAACATTTTGTACAATAGCTTTCTCTTTTCCTTTGTTGAAAGGCTTCCGAGGATTCAATTTCCTCTCAGCAATCTCAGCCAATTTAGTGAGGTCTTTCAAAGTGGTTGGGTTGAACATTTCAACCTCATACCTCATGCTCTGCGGCACAGAGAATGCATCATCCAAGTCCAGATAATCCCCATGCTAGGGTACATGCAACGATCCAGAAGACTAATGCTCCTATGCACGGCGAGCATCTGCCATAAAAACCCTACGTGGAGCAGAGAAAAGATCCTGACGATCTGAGTGGTCCCCTTGCTAGGGTGCAGGTTGCTTGCCCTTGTCCTACATAGCTTGGTTGATCCGTTGCTCGATCTGCCCATTTGCAAGAAGGCATTCTGAAGCATGGAGGAGAGAGCATCCAAAAATTTCCCTTGCTCCATAGGTATAGGAGATGCGGGGCAAGTAGTTACAGCTACCCCACCTATAGGAGCACTCTCAGTAAAACCATCTGCTCCTACTGAGCAGCCTCAAATGGTGTGTCCCCACCTGTAACGACTCCTCAACACGAGGTAGACGTTTGGGTGGCATCGTGACTGTCTCAAGGGGATCACAAATGCAGGCAAGAAGACGCTGACTCGGAGAAATAGACAGCAAAACCTGCTATAATGAGCACATGATATAGTGTGTAGAACCACGAAAAGGGCCAATGGAGAAGATCATGACTCCAAACGGGGCTGTGAAAGGCCCCTAAAGAGGCTGAAATTTTGACATTTTACTTTCTTTTTTTTTTGGGTTTTGAGGGGGTCCTAAATGACCTAGGACAGCTAGGAGCCATGAATTACCTGTGAAGGCCGCTCAGCCACAAATTACCTCTGAATCTGAAGCCTTTGACTGCTAGGCGAACATAACCATCCGCCTCATCTGATGATGTTCCAATAAAAAAGATCGACAATGACACGCAGGTTGCATAATCCCTCCATTGCTCCGCTGCTGACCTTACGCAGTCTCCTCCACTTTCGGGGGTTGAAATCTCGCCCTACGATGAGACTCCAAACTTGGAGACGTGCAGGTCCTGTGTCGTGTCCAAGTCACCCGCTTTGCTGCGCCATGACGCTCGTCGCCCGCCGTGCTGCGCCAGAGTCCGCCGCCTCTGTCATCCAATCATCGCCAAATCGCCGCCGAACTCAACCGCCATGCAAAACCTTAGGAAACAAAAATTTAAATTCTAGGTTAGTGTTTAACTAGGGTTAGGTTTAGTTAGTGGTTGGTTAGGTTAGTAGTTAGGGTTAGTTCAGTTTGGGTTGGGTAACCTTAGTTGGGTTAGTGAGGGTTAAATGTATTAGGTTGAGCGTAGATTACTGGCAGTGCACGGGGTTGGGAAAATGGTTGGCAATGCATCATTTGACGTGGGTGTCGTCCGATTGTGGTTGCTTGATGCTGCAGTGGGTAAAAGCAAGGGTCTCCCGCCACTGGTTTGTGCCGATTTGTGGGGGTGGTCATTCCCACGTTGCCTTGCATTGAAGACTATTCTAGGACTTTGTGCTGCCGGCTGGCAATAGTAGCTCAACGTAGGCGTGCGTTGGCGTTGTGCTCTGTGTAGGGGAATGAAGGCCAAGGTTGGAGCTCTGATACCAATTCAGTGAAGGAGGCAGGGCAGATTGGAGAAGGGGATAGAATTGGCAAGGGGAAGAGAGGGAAAGAGGGAGGAGTGAGAAGTGAGGAATGGGGAAGAGGGACAGGAGGAGAGAGACAGAGGGAGAAGCGTGAGGGGAAGAGAGAGAGAGGGAGAGGTTGGGAGAAAGAGTGAAGGCAGCACGTAGGAGGAAGAGAAGGGAGTAGATACGATTAGATGTCACATCCAAAAAAGTGTACAAAAAGGGGTGGATGGGGACTTTTATAGTCCCTCCACATTTCCCACCTGAGAGGCCTCTAAAGGTCCTCTAAATTGGCCCTTGTTCCCCTTCATTACACAGCAAAAAAGGGGAACATGGGTAAGCAGAGGAGCAATGCAAAATCGGCTGGTGTGAACTTTGCTTCTGCTCTGGAATTGCTAGTCTCTTTGTAAATTCAGCAAATTTATCTGATTTTCTGGAGCCTACAATGTTTCACTCCATCTACAGCTACACTCTCAACAGAAGAACATTCCACTTGCTCAGTCTTTCAGTCATGCAACTACACAGGCCTGGACATTAAGATCAAACTGTGGAATTCTTTAATAGGTGGGGAAAAATTTTAACTCAATGAATTCGCCTCCCTTTTGCTGAAACTCCAACGAGTAATTACAAAGACTTAAAAAGAGGTGCAAAGTCTTACAAACAACAGAAAAAGAACATGCAGCCAGAATATCATGTGAAACAAGTAAATGAGAACTGCACATTAATCTCACAAGGAAATGGCCACCGAACTGTGCTACTTTTGCCACTTGCGTGAGGAAGCTAATATCAATCTCCACAGTCTAACCATCAACTACTAAGTTTCTCGAGATGTAAGAGACTCTTCACTGTCTTCTTTTCATTATGTAGGTGTCAACCTTCAATAGAGTGTCTCAAGAAGTCAAGAAATTTATATTAAACAACAGTTCACCCCTTAGCCCAATACATAAATTTGTACAAGACAGAGTGGATGTTATGTAATTCACCTTTAAAACCTGAGCTTCATAGCAGAACCTGTCCTGGGAAAGCTTTTCAATAGCAGCTTCAACTTCAGATATATTCTCCTCCAACTGGGGGGGTGCTCCACCTCCTCTCATGGCTTGAAGTGCAGTCAAAGCATCTTTCTGCCTCGAAAGTTCCTTTACAGAAAAACACAAACGGTAATTGTGAGAAACATTTCTAAAACAGGCATCGTCTGTGTACGCCTTGATAAATTAACTAATCAAACTTGCTTCCTAAATTTTTCTTGTGCCACAACAAGAACACGGAATACTGGAAAAACTTCTGAGGTGCCACACATCACATAATGTCACTTTGCTGTGTGCACCACTCAGGTTTTCACATTATAACAGAGAGCTGTCAATTTACACCCATGTAATGGGCTGTACATCGAGACTAGCTGATACGCACCCCTGACTATCCATATCCTCTAATGTCCCTGAACTTTGGTTGCTCTCATTCCTGATGTCCCATCCACAAGTGTAGCTTTATGAATGTGCTGAACATCCCAAACTGAGCCACCCCATAACCATTTTCAGTATAAATATGTGATGGCTTCCATGTTATGATGATAGCATACGAGTGTGAAGTCTACATAGTGTTAGCCTACACTCCACTGTTGGAATGGTCACCTCCCCATCTGTAAGCCCCCATATGAGGAGAGCGTGGGGGAGGGAGACCTAGGGCAAGGTATGCCCAGAGAAAGGGGACAGCCACTGTACGGATCAGTACGGAGTGCTGCAGGGCAGTGTACGGAAGGTGTGCAGGGTGCGCCACAGTCCGGACAAGGGCTGAACAGAGGCAGAAGTAGCAGCATAGAGTCGCACTGTTGCAGCAGGTATTGGGCAGATCTATGGCCTGCAAGCAGGGCTGGCAGGTGGTGGGGTAGGCAGTCCAAAGGGGCTGGGCCCTGCACGGAACAAAGGGCCAGCAAAGGGCCCTAAATAGGGCTGGATAGGCAGCCAACCAGCCAACCAACTGGTCGGTTGGTTAGGGCTGCTACCGAGCAGCCAGTCGGCCCAATTAGGGCTGGCTGGTCGGTTGGTTCAAGGGGGCCTTGAGCCCTATAAAAGGAGAGGCCTCAGGCCTCATTTCATCATCCAACATTCAGCAAGAAAAGGAGCAGACAGGAGCAGCCAGAAGCCACTCCCTTGGGCCTCACACTGGGGGTGAAGGAGAGTGGAAGGTGTGCTGCAGACTGAGTTCCCTAGAGGCTGGACCTTGGCTGTCTTCTAGGGCAGCAAGGTGTTGTGATCATCATTCTCTGGAGCAGCCCTCTAACAGCAGACAGGAGCAGCAAGAAGGCAAGCCTTGGGCCTATACACAGGAGGTGAAGGTGACCCTGAAGGAGCTGCAGACTGAGCTTGAGTGGCAGCCCACCTAGGCTGGTTTCCAGACAGCAAGGTGGAGAGGATCGTTCTGGACGGAAAGTCTACAGACACTCGAGGTGGAGCACGCGGGCTCAAGTCTAGAAATAGCCAGCAGATAGAAGTACCTTGTGGTAAGATCAGAGGACCACACCATTGGTGGGACTATGGATCTATCTCTTTTGTATTGTGTCCATAGTTTTGGACGGAAATATATTATTTTGGTGGTTTCTCTATCTGGCTGGTTCATTGTCTATTGATGAGTCTGCGCATCTATTTTATGCAAATAAGTTAAGAAGTTTGTGATTCCACATCCCACACCACACTGTGTGAGCTCCTGGGCATTACTATCAGTCTTCCGCTGTGCGTACCCTCTGTTGGGTAATTTCTAACATCCACTTCCTTGGGCATAATTCTTCCTCCCTGGGACCTTGGACTGAAACTCTTGCAGACACATATACAGCTTCAAAGCCTGGTCTAACCAGTCTCAGCTATTCTAAAGGATCTCCTTTCCTCACCTGCTGGCCTCATGTCTTCAGGCAGTGCAGAATTTGGAAGTCAAACTTGGTAAAATCAGCGCCATGATCTTAAACTCTTTCAGATCATCCATGCACAAGGAGACCTATGCAATGCTGGGGAACTGGTCCATGTGGTTGTCTGGAGTACATTTGGGCATCCTCTTCTCCAGGCCAATGTTCCTAAAGGCTATGTGACAGCAGCTCAGGCTCGGCTCAGCAAAGGGTGCTAGAATAGAGTACAGATGTTTCCACACCCCCAGATTAGACTTTTCCCCTTTGTAACACTGGTTAGATCGGCAGACATGTACAACACGGTTTTCCTGGACAGATCTCTCAACCATTAGTTGGAGAAGATTCCGTTTGCTCAATACATAGTTGCAATGAAACACATTTTTTATTTTTTGAAACGTTTCCAATTGTTTTCACACATTTGGCTTTTGAAACGTCTTTTTAGGTTGCTGTACTTTTGTGCAAAAGGGGCGAAGTTCAATTTTCTGCCCTATTACACTTCAAATTGTTTGGAGAAGCTGTCGATCACAGGTCCCATGCTGCTTTGCATAACGTCACATAGCCCTCCTGCCATATGTACGTTGGTATTCGAAACTACTTTGGTCTTTTTAACACATAAAATTCTTGAACTTAGCATTTTATAGCTTAAAACTTTAAGAAGTCATGACTTATGGCTTTAGCATTGAGCATTGGAATTTGGCTTGTGTTGTGTAAATTGTTATGACTCATGCTTAAAAGTTGATTGCTGAGACTTTATTTCAGTTTTACTACTAGAAAGCTCCCCTAGTGGATTCTTTCCACCTTGAATGGGATTCCTATCAATCATGTTTTTTATGTTTATCTTTAATCCTTTCTTTCAAATATCATCTACAATACACAAATAGGCTTTGTTCAAGGGCGGACAATCTCGAAAAACATTTTTGGGGGAATCACAACCTCTCTCCTTCAAAAGTCTTACGACAAATTGGATTGAGCTTTCTTGGAGGGGGTCGACCACAAGGAAACCGGATTTTTTAGCACAATGGATTAAAGGAGACTCATCATTATATGCAAGTGGCGTCAGCCATCAGAGGCCACACAGGTGATGCATTTTCTCCCTCACACTTCATATACCAAGGACACCCGCTAGCTTCCTTTTTGGTCCTCTTTGTCACAGAAGCTCTAGGATACTTTCCAAGATCATAAGAGGCTCGGTTGTTCGAGATGCTATCTCTGCAAGCAGGATGGGTATGGAGTTTGGGCTTTAACTCCCAACTCACCGATGAGAAAACGTTTGTGGATGGTCTCTATCTGTATCAATATGCCCCAAGTAATCTGGGTGCTCAAGCTAGGCAACCGATAGAGAACTACCGTTTCTACAAGCATCGTGTACAAAAACTCTCAATTTTCTCATTTCCCAGTCCCACATGTGCCTTCCTGCATTTCTTTTAATAGCTGTATAAAGCCTTCAACCCTCCCATAACTCTTCTTTCCACGCACTCATTCCACTTATAGTTGTCCCCAGACTCAAGTCCCAAATAATTTGTATGAGGTGGTTGCTTCCAAGCGTTCCCTTTCCAACATGAAGGCCATCTGCTTGTTTCATGTTCCGATTTGCCCATGACTTTTGATTTGGCAATGTTTGTTCACAATCCTGAGCATTTGCAGAATTTTCCCTAAGCATCTACGTGTGCCTACATGTTCCTTTCATGACAGTTGGTCTCACAAGATTGTCAAATTCGTCGGTGGATGAAAGCAAGGTATGCCACTTGCAAAAGGCCCTCTATGGATTGAAGCAGGCACCTCGGGCTTAGTATTTGAGAATTCATACTCATTTGCTCACACTTGGCTTTCAGAACAGCCCTACACAGGCTACCCTTTACTGGGACACATGCTCAGCAAATTAGTAGTGAGGGGGGCATTTTGATGTCACAATCCAAGTACGTTGGACAGCTTTTGCAGCACTTTCAGTTTGAGGATTGCAAGCTTGTATCCACACCATTAGAGACTGGTTTTCACTTCTACTCTAAGGATGGCAGCGGTACATGTGATGTCACTCTCTATCAACAGGCAGTTGGTTGTTTGATTTACCTATGCCATACGAGACCTGATCTACAGTATGCTGTCTCACAGTTGAGCAGATATATACACAGCCCATCTATGCACCATTGGCATGCCGTGAAGCGTGTTTTCAAATATCTTAAAGGCACTCAGCATTTAGGCCTACTGATACTTCACTTGTCATGCATTGTCATGTGCACGGATTGGTATCTGACGTGTACTGGGTAAACAAGACTAGCTCAGGTAGCCTAGGGAGGCTTAGAGCTAAGCAGGCTTGATTCTTGGGTTGAGTGGCAAGGGTACGAACAGAGAGCCGATGGGAGCAAGTCTCGTTCCCAGGTGCTAGATTAAGTCGCGGATACGCGCCTGCATC
This sequence comes from Dipteris shenzhenensis, assembly GCF_047967505.1. Lineage (NCBI taxonomy): Eukaryota > Viridiplantae > Streptophyta > Polypodiopsida > Gleicheniales > Dipteridaceae > Dipteris > Dipteris shenzhenensis. The sequence continues at coordinate 30,697,875 of NC_141611.1, forward strand.
ATAGCGTAGCCCAAGGCCCAGCAGCAGATCCCAGACTTCACAGCGCCACCTGGTGGTATGGGACACCACGCTGGTTAGAATCTGGTTGGGAGTTCATGCCAATAGCTCAGCTCGTGGCTCGGAGGGGACATCTCCTGATTCGGGATCGCATCCCATAGATGTCATGGTTGGGTGGTGAGTAGCCTACTCAGTTTACTCACGTTTGGTGTGTTCTTGTGTTTGCTTGCAGATCAGAGGTTTCAGGAGTGCTAGGGTCGTGTCAGTTGGTATCAGAGCCAACTCCTAAGGTAGGAACTTCTGTAGCGAGAAGTTTGGACGAATTTTTCTCCAGGTATGCCTGAAATTCGAAATTCGTATTCATACCTTGCAAGTGTCTACTTGTTCATCGGTTAAGGGAAGTGGTTTTAGATGAGGGAAAGAAGGTAGGAGAAGGCAGAGAGTGACTGAATTCGATGTTGAACTGAGGCGCTAGGTGAGAGAGAGAGCGAGGTGTAACTTGGAGGGGCAGAGAGCGATTGCAGCAGAGGGCGATTGCAGGAGAGAAGCGATGTTAGGAGAGAAGCGATGGGATGAGGGGGAGCTTCAGTTGAACCCAGGTACGGCGGGCTAAGCAGTGACCACGAGGGCGTCAAGGGCTGGAGCAGTTCGCAGCCAAGGAGGGAGTCGAGGGGTGCGCCATGGGTTGGAGCAGGTCGCAGGCAACAAGGCTGAGCTAATTCGGGGGGGTTTGGATGCTAAAAAAAGCACCACCCCTCCAAGTTAGGAGGGTGGGCTTTTTAGAAAGCTGAGCTAAAAGCTTCGCCCATCCATTCTAGAGCATAGCGCAGCGGCAGCTCCTCCCCTTCTCGTGACCTGTGCGCAAGTCTCTACCCCTCCACGCCCCTCTTGCCGATTTCACTCTCTGGTATCGCCTGCTACAGATATCTGTACGGCATAGCCAGGAGCTGGGTTCAGTGATTGATAGCTCTTTTCCTTTCATCCAGCCAGCTCTCTTTCTTTCGTCTCCTCTATTTCATCAGCTTTTCTCCCTGCTCCAATCTCCCAGTTTCGAGATCACCTGTTACTTCTCTTCTCTAGCCTATCTTCAGCCAGCTCTTTTCCTTTCATCCAGCCAGCTCTCTTTCTTGCGTCTCCTCTATTTCATCAGCTTTTCTCCTTGCTCCAGTCTCCTAGTTTCGAGACCACCTATTACTTCTCTTCTCTAGCCTTTCTTTCGTCTCCTCTATTTCATCAGCTTTTCTTCCTACTCCAGTCTCCCAGTTTCGAGACCACCTGTTACTTCTCTTCTCTAGCCTATCTTCTAGCCAGGAGCTGGGTTCAGTAATCGATAGCTTCAGCCAGCTCTTTTCCTTTCATCCAGCCAGCTCTCTTTCTTTCGTCTCCTCTATTTCATCAACTTTTCTCCCTGCTCCAGTCTCCCAGTTTCGAGACCACCTATTACTTCTCTTCTCTAGCCTATCTTCTTTTCAGATCAGATTTCAGTCATGGCTGATTCGGTAGACCCTGAGCTTGCGATGGGAGACCACGATATGAACTACCATGCAGAGGATGACCAGGGCCTTTACGATGATTTGATTACGAAGACAGCCTTCACTGAATTCACCACTGCTCTCGATGAAAAGTTTGAGCAGGTTAACACGAATCAAACACGGTTGACATAGCAACTCCAAGGGATTCCAACTACACTCACACCTTTGACTAGCACTGTTCAAGCGCTCACGCATGTGGATGCCATGGCTTTAGTGTTACGTCCGAATATCACTCCAAATCCTTTTCCAGGAGATCAGAAGCCTCGTACCAAGGAGGTTGTTGACACTTGGTTGCACAAGTGGCAAGTACACTTCCAGTTTCACCCTTACCCAGATGACAAGAAAATACAACTTGCAGTAGGGTTTATGTCAGGAAAGGCTTTATTGTGGTGGACCCAAGCCTGCAACATGGATAGAATTCGAAGGGGTCTTCAGGAAAGAGTTTCTGAAGAAGGAGCAAGATTATGATATCGTAGGCAAGCTCAAAGCCCTCGATATGTCCAAGCTGAATCTGACTTTTGAGGTTTATCTTCAGAGGTTTCAGGATTTGCAGACCAGAGCTACAAAGATGGATCCAGTGACCTTGTTAGGTTTCTTTGTGGATGGTTTGCTTGTCTCGTACAAGTTACAGATCAAGAACAACAAGTGTACCACTTTGCAAGAGGCCATGAATTACACGTGCATCTATGATGATACCATGGCCAGCGCAAAGGGAACCACAGTTGCCGACACGGGTGGGAAGAACAAGAGGAAGTTCTTCCAGTCTACCACTGGTACCGGGGAGTCGAAGTCTATAGACAATGCCTCCAAGAAACATTCGACTCAGGCGAAGAATGGTTGTGTCCGTTTTCTTCGTACATTGAAGTTGCAGAAAGGACATTGCTTCATATGCGAGGAGCGGGGCCACACTAGGAATGATTGTCCTAAGCGCAAGAACCAGATGCAAGCGCCGGGACTAAAGCTCCATGCCGGACCAGGTACCAAAGCTAAGGGAGCTAATCAAGTTTCGATGACAGGTATTTCTGTAAATGTCATTACCTGCCCACTTTCTTGTAAATGCACTTTTAATAATTCGTTATTTGGTTCCCATGATCTTTTTCGAGTTTATGGAGAAGTTAGGGACCAAAGAGTTCACATTCTCTTTGACCCAGGCAGCTCTCACAACTTTGTTAATTACAAACTTGTGCAGAAGATGGGGCTGTCCACGATACCCAGCGATCACACCTACGAGGTGCAGCTTCCAACTAGGAAGCAGTTTTGGGATCGCAAGATTGAAGCACTTTCTATCCGGATTCAAGACTACACAGCTGCTCTTACGTGCTATGTCATGCACTTGAAACATGTGGACTTGTTAATCGGAATAGAGTGGTTTAAAACCCACAATATTCGGATTGGATGGAAAGAGCATACCCTTTCTTTTTTGGATAAGAACACCCAATTTTGTATTCAGTGTGATAATATTCCCTCTTCTCAGGGATCTATTTTATCTGCGATGCAGCTTCGGAATATAATAAACACTTCTCATTATGATGTGTATTAGTGTGTTTTAATTCCGCTTTCTTCATTTGTTGTCTCTGTTAATAACAAAAATGATTTAAGCGTATTTGAACACCGTGAATTGAGAATGTTGTTGGATGATTTCATGGATGTATTCCTTGCTCAACTACTGGAAGGTTTACCTCCAGAACGGGCAGTAGACCATCACATAGATTTAGTACCTCGGGCTCAACCTATTAGTGTTCCACCTTATAGGATGAGCTAGCTTGAGGAAGATGAGTTAGCTTCACAGCTACAAGATTATCTGAATATGGGCTATATTCGCCCAAGTAAATCACCTTGGGGAGCACTTGTCCTCTTAAGAAAGAAAAAAGACAATTCGTGGAGAATGTGTATAGATTATAAACGATTGAATAAAGTGACAATTAAGAAACGATACCCTCTTCCTCGTTTCGATGATTTGATAGACCGTTTGGCTGAAGCGAAGTATTTCACTAAGATTGATTTGCGTACGGGTTATTACCAAATCCGTATCTATGCTAAACACATAGATAGAACCGCATTCCGAACTAGACGGGTTATCACCAAATCCGTATCTATGCTAAACACATAGATACAACCGCATTCCGAACTAGGTATGGCCACTACGAGTTTCTCATATTACCTTTTGATTTGACCAATGCTCTTGCCACCTTCCAACAAATGATGAATGATTTGTTCTGAGATTTTATGGGCAAATTTGTTGTCGTGTTCTTAAATGACATCTTGGTATATAGCCGAACGCTAGAGGATCACATTGGACACCTCCGGATTGTCTTAGTTATTCTAAGATAGCATAAGCTCTATGCCAAGATCAGTAAATGTGACTTCTTTATGAAGGAGATCATTTACTTAGGACACAAGATTTCTTCTCAAGGTAATAGCATTGATCTGGATCGTATCCAGAAGGTTTTAGAATGGCCTATCCCTCAGACTATGAAACAACTTTGTTCTCTCCTAGGATTACAAAAGTCTGTGTGTGATTATTCACACATCACGGCACCCCTGACCAACATATTGAAAGGTCATGGACGCAGGTCTACCCAGCCGATCTCTTGAAATGATGCATTGAACAAGGCTTTTGAAACCTTGAAGTTAACTATCAAGGAAGCACCCGTTCTTGCATTACCCGATCCTACCCGGCCTAATATTTTAGAGGTCGATGAGATTGATTTTGCAATTCGGGCAGCTTTATTCCAAGAGGGCAGACCTATAGCTTTTAAGAGCAAGAAGCTAGACGAAACCCAATATCGTTGGCCCACACTAGAAAAAGAACTCTATGCGGTTGTGTATGCTCTGAAGGTTTGGAGACACTACTTGTATGGTTTGAAGTTTCTCGTATTGACCGATCATCAGTCAATCAAGTATGTGTGTGATGGGTCTGAATTGAGGGGACGGAAGGCTAGATGGGTAGAGTTAATGCAAGATTTTGATTTTGAAATACGTTATCGAAAGGGTTCGCTGAATAGTGTGGCAAATGCCTTGAGTCGAGTCAAGTTTGTAAACGCTATGTCATTTACGAAAATATCCTCAGACCTATTTCAATCCTTGAGAGGGCTTTGTGCAACCGATAGTCATTTCAGTTCTTATTGGCAGAAAGTCCAGGATGGGAGTGTTAAGCAACTAGCAATCCCCAATTTATGGGGCAAACATACCAGTCTGCAGGCCAGCCAAAAGGTCAGCCAGCAGGGGTCTGGCCAACCAGAACTGGCCGACCAGCAGCCAGCAGGGGTCTGGCCGACCAGAACTAGCCGACCAGCTAGCAGGCCCACCGACCAGCTAGCCGACCAGCTAGGTCATGCCTATAAAGGCACTAGCCCCCCACACTCTCACTGACAGGACAGGACCTGCAGCTGCTTCTCATCTCCTCCATCCTTTGCTGCAGCCCCGCCTGCTCCAGTTCTGCTTTCTGCCATCTTCTCCTACCTCAGGACAGGACCTGCAACTGCTCCTCACCTCCTCCATCCTTTGCTGCAGCCCCTCCTGCTCCAGATCTGTCCCCTCCTGCTCCAGATCTGCCCCCTCTGCTCCAGATCTGCCCCCTCTGCTCCAGATCTGCCCCCTCTGCTCCAGATCTGCTCCAGATCTGCTCTTCTGCCCCAGATCTGCTCCTTTTCTTCATCATGTTGCTATTCCAGATAGCCTGAAGGTTCCTTCCTCAGAGCATGATGGTTTTTCAGCCATTTCCTAGGGCAGCTCCAGCCCTTCTTCATCTTCGTCATCATTGAGCTACACGGAGGACTGCGTTTCGCTCCCTCTGCTGCTATCTTTTCTATCGTTTCTCTACATGGAATCATCTTTCTGATTCACCTCAGCCACGGTGAGACACGACGGCTTGAGGTTCTTGTATTCAGTTTTTCATATTACCGACAGGCACTATATTTTCTGAGTTCCGTTCTTCAATTGTGTCTGAGTATCGTCTATTTTTTATCGCTCCACTGCAAACCCTATCGTTTCTCTATGTGGTATCAGAGCCATGGTGATCTAAAGACCCCAAATCTCTAGTGATTTAAAGATCCTGCTTCTTCAAGGAGGCCATAGGTACGGGGAGCATCACTCCTATGAACATATCAGTTTTCTCTTCATTCCGCTGCACACTACGGGAGAGAACTCCATCTTCTACTCCCATCCCTCCCTCCCTTTCTGAACTCCATCTTCTACTCCCATCCCTCCCTTCCTTTCTGAACTCCATCTTCTACTCCCATCCCTCCCTCCCTTTTCAGTTTCAGGCTTGACACTCCCCATTCCTTCGAACAAGGAGGTCATGATCATTCACCTCTACCAGATCTCCATCAGCATCAACTTCCAGGATCTACAAGTTCTCCCTAGGCGGGACCCTTTCTGTTCAGATGTGTCTTGATGACTGTTGTTTCGAATCTTGTCCAACATGGAGGTGGGGTAGACTCCTCTCTCCCGAGGTCCAAGATCGGGCACACACTGGATCACTGTTCAGCTCCGACCTCTTCCTTTGGTGAAATCCTACCATCTCTGGATTATCAGTGCTGCTACGACATATTTGTTCTTTACCTTTGCTTTTCCCTCCACCTTTCGGCGGTGAGAGGGGGTGGCTTATTCTCTCCAGCTTCACAGTGTTCTTATTTCTGCTGATCATACGTGTAACTCAGGCACTTGAGGAAGTGAACAATTCCCTTGCAAGGGCACTCCTCTTGTGATCATCTCTTGGGCATTTCACAGGGATAGCCACCACCACCGTCGACATTCCTACACGAAGTTCCACACACACAATGTCTGCCCCTCCAAATTGGCAATTGAGAGGGGGTGTTAAGCAACTAGCAATCCCCAATTTATGGGGCAAACATACCAGTCTGCAGGCCCGCCAAAAGGTCAGCCAGCAGGGGTCTGGCCAACCAGAACTGGCCGACCAGCAGCCAGCAGGGGTCTGGCCGACCAAAACTGGCCAACCAGCTGGCAGGCCCACCGACCAGCTGGCCGACCAGCTAGGTCAGGCCTATAAAGGCACTAGCCCCCCACACTCTCACTGACAGGACAAGACCTGCAGCTGCTCCTCATCTCCTCCATCCTTTGCTGCAGCCCCGCCTGCTCCAGTTCTGCTTTCTGCCATCTTCTCCTACCTCAGGACAGGACCTACAACTGCTCCTCACCTCCTCCATCCTTTGCTGCAGCCCCTCCTGCTCCAGATCTGCCCCTTCTGCTCCTCTGCTCCAGATCTGCTCCTCTGCTCCAGATCTGCCCTTCTGCTCCAGATCTGCTGTATATACCACTCAGCAAAGTCAACCAAACTCAATTTCAGTAAACCAGAACTCTGAACGCACCTGACTGAACCTGAGTCACCCTCCTTCTCGCAAGGGCACAATCCTCCAGTCGTGGAAGTCGATTCCCTAGAGCTTCTGAATCAGGGTCGTCCTTCAGCAAGGTCCCTGCCTTCAGGCTCCCACACCTGTGAGCCTCCTACTTGGGCTCTGATACCATGTTAGAAATGACCCAACAGAGGGTACACGCAGCGGAAATAATGCCCAGGAGCTCACACAGTAAGCGGTGTGGGTGTGGAATCACAAACTTCTTTACTTATGTGCATTCAATAGGTGTGCAGACTCATCAATAGACAATGAACCAAACTAGATAGAGAAACCACCAAATAATATATTTCCGTCCACAACTATGGACACAATACAAGAGAGACAGATCCAGAGTCCCACCAATGGTGTGGTCCTCTGATCTTACCACAAAGTCCTTCTCCTATCTGCTGGCTATCTCTAGACTAGAGTCCGTAACAGTTCTAGATGTGCTGCCCTCATGCCAGCCATGATGCTGTCTATGTGGCAGCCCCTTTCTCTCTTTTACTGTTGGGTACTGCCCTAGGTCTCCCTCCCCCATGCTCTCCTCATATGGGGGCTTACAGATGGGGAGGTGACCTTTCCAACAGGCCCTTAGTGGGTACAAGGACCCAATCGGTTGTCGACTCCATTCTCTCTCTCTCTCTCTCTCTCTCTCTCTCTCTCTCTCTCTCTCTCTCTCTCTCTCTCTCTCCCCCTCCGCGTACACCCCCGTCAACCTCTCCGTACAATCCTGTAAGCCTCTCCATACAATCGTAAGCCTCTCCATATAGCCCCGTCAGCCTCTCCGCACACCCCCGTAAGCCTCTCCGTACAGCCCCGTCAGCCTCTCCATACACCCCCGTAAGCCTCTCCGTACAGCCCCATCAGCCTCTCCGTACAGTCCCGCCGTATCTGCCATACAGCCTTGTACAGTCCCGTACAGTCCATCGTACCTACCTCTCCCGTCGTACCTGCCACTCTCCCCCCGTAGTACCTCTCCGTACAGTCCTTTCCTTTTCCCTCACCCCAAGCTAAGCTGAGCCCTTTGGCTTAGCTTGGGGGTTAGCGTCAACAAAAGGGCACATCTAAGTTTGCACAAGCCACTATGGAACTCCCGAAGATGAAGACTTTTGCCTCTAAACCGATTAGAAAGCCCTCCTACTCTGACGTTGCAGCCTCCATTTCAACACCCAGCCCCTATGGATTGCACTACAAGCGAAGGATTGGATCTAATCCACAAGAGCAAATATACCTTCTACAGCAAGAAGTGAGAGAGCTCAGGCTTATGGTTGCAGCTCTTGGAAGAAAGGTGAAGGAGATGGAGAGCAAAGACAATCAAGAAATCATTGCAGAGGTTATGGAAAAATACAACACATCTCTAGTAGCGCCAATACTTGTCTCCACAGTTGAAGAGATGAACACCACTCAGGTAAGCTCAGCCAAGAAAGAGATGGCTATTCTAGCCAACAACAAAATCAACAAAGCAGATCTATACACGGAGGTAAAAGAGCAAGAAGCCATATCAAAAAACAAGAAGAGATTGCGTATAGGGGGGCTGCCAGAGGATTGTGTGGGATGTCCTGCAGATGATTTTACGGAGGGATACACAGTAGAAGAGAAGATCACAAATCTCAAGAAGGAGATACCACAGATAGAATGGGTTGAAACCGACATCAGTTGGATCTCTCAGAAGGGAACACAAGTACAAATTGAGTTCACAGAGAGGGCAGGTAGAGTCAAGATTCTCCAACAGACAAACAAATTGAAAGGCACACGGGTATGGATATCTGAGGAGCTTACCCCGAATCAGCTCAAACAAAGGAATGTTGAGCTTACTAAAGTGAAGGATGCACGCAAAGATGGAAAATGGGCAGTATATAGGGATGAACAAGCCTTGATCCATGATTTCAAATCTAAACCCAAAGACTCTCAGTCTTAAACTGATGTTGCTCAAGCCGGTTTTTTTCTCTAAGATAAAATTAGTAGCTAGTTATGCATCTAAATAAACTGGGGCTTAGATGATAGAATTATCATAATATACCACCCATCTTATACCTAGATGAGTCCAAGCACATGCCCAAACTCACCCTGTAAAAACACAACATAGTGCAGTTTCAATCTCATGATAGTGACTCATAAGGTTGAAAACCATAAACTCCATCACGCATAGCATGGACTAGCCACTACGACATCCCCACTGACATCATCACCGCCCAACAGTGGGTGTAGACCAAGTATCAACATATGCTATCACACATAAAAATCCACACAACCACACATACTTGAGCATCCATTTATACAAAGTCTTTGTACTGAGTTTCTGTCGGCACTCCGGAGGTGAAGGACAGACTCAGCCATGACGAAGGCTAGTACTAAAGGCTACCACCCAACTTATAACTAAGGATAGTCGCAGATATATGACCTACCTCCTAGCTAGATTAACCAAGCAGAATAGATTACTGATCAGTCTGAAAATGCAAAGGTGATGAAAGGCAATGTGTAACAGTACAAATGTGGTTTGCCGATCATGCAGATGTGTCTTCCTGCCTTGACTTCTCCACAACAGGAACAATAGCTCACCTGCCTGACACCTGTATGGCCAATTTGACCAAGCTGCCTAAAATTAGAACCATCACCCACCCAAATGATTGTTTCAGCTTTTTTGGAGTTTGAGTCGCTAAAATTTCAAACACTTGGCCAAAAGGAGGCGACAATGGGGAAGGGGGGTGATCCCCCAAAATACCTCAGGAATAAAAACATGCATCCTATGCCATTGAACTTAGACACACATACTTTTTCAGGGCTCTTGGAATCAGTCAAGAATGTTCTTTGGCTTGCATGTGCGCCTGTGGCTACACATTTGTCAGCCTTACTCCTTCAAACAGGACTGTCTCCAAGTTGCCAGACTCCAGCAGACCCAATACCTAGCTTCCTGAGATTTCTTGGCATTTATACAAATGTGCTCTTCCGTTCCATAATCTCAAATTCAAAAAACTGTTGCACATGTAACAGTAGCACTCTGGATCAACCTCTTGCCTGACTGAAGTAAGTTACTTGGGTAAGGAAGGAGGATGGGAAATCCTGACAGCAGGAAGTTCGGCAGACCACATTTCCATTTGACAGCTCAGAAATCTATGAAGGCCAGAGCTTGATAGATCACAATCGAAGATGATTGCATACCTGGATCACAGTTTTGAAATCAGATAACGCTTTGAGGAGTCCCATATTCAGTACCCTTGCTGTCAGGAAAAAACATTCACAGATAAAAGAATATTTTGTTGGTGCTATAAAACTGGATGAGCCAGTAGAATTGGTGGAAATGAATGTCTGTGTGCTGCCAGATGCTATAGCTTGCTGAGATAGTAGGCGCCGTCGTTCTTCTTGCTCCATATGCAGTTGAGCCTGTTTGAAACCTTCAGTTCGTGCATAGTTTTCTTTATCAACCCACTTGGCTACCTCCTCGGAAGTTGCATGAATAGCAGTCAAACCACTGAAATTATAAATAAAGAAAGAATGGTAGTCAATAATGCAAGAAATGTGTTTAGGTAGACCTGGCGCACAATACAAGCCTAAATCAGAGCCAATACCTGAAATCAATGCGTGCTTTGGATAAAACATAGGAAGCATCAATCTTGTCTCTCTTTGAAAAAGACGCATCCAAAAATGGTTCACACAGTTTCAGCATCACCGCACTCAGGCAGACAAACATACCGCAACTTGCACATTTGAATGGGTCTACCTGTGAGAATCAACAAAAATATGCAATTAACTGTTTGCAAGAAAAAAAAAAAGCTCATCTGTTTTTTGTTACAGAAATGGGTTAAAGAGTATACACCTGCATTTGACTTCTTCCTGCATTCTTCTGGATTACATCTGCCAGGTATGTTAAGACATGTTCTCTAATATCTGAGGCTTTCAACAGTTTGCGCAAAACCTCATGCAGGCCATCATAAAGCTGGTGCATTACGTTCTTGATGGTTGCAAAAGAAGACAACAACTCTGCATTGCGGCGCGTTGTAGCTTCCGAAAAGCATTGCTGCCTAAACATCCCACAAACTGTTATCAGCATCAAAACAAACTCTCTATATATTTAGATGAATCCAGGAATATGCCCACACTCATCCTCTGAAAACAAAACAAATAGTGCAGTTTCAATCTCATGAAACCATAAACCTCCATCATGCATAGCAGGGACTAATGACTATGATATCCCCACCAATGTCACCAGTGCCCAGTGCCCCCAGTGGTGGGTTCATAGTATAAACAAATGCTCACACATACGCATCCACACACCCATACACACTGCAGCATACTTTACACAAAAGTCTTCGTATTGAGTAGCTGTCAACACTCCGGGTGACGGGCAGACTCAGCCGTGACAAAGGCTGGCACTAAAGGAGACAGCTAATCAAAAAGTAGTCCCCATTCTATAAATTCAAGCTACAACAGCTTGTGAATACTATAGTAATTCATTTTAGTCTTCCCCAACGAGCATTTCTAAAAGCAAAAGATTCTTAGAAAAGAAAGCTGATAGGGCAACGCACCACTTAAGATAGAAAGAATTTACCACAATATCAAAACAAACTCTAGCCTGCCTTGAAAGTCACAAAGAGTACAACGTTTAAATACATTGCAAATTCCTTAAATCAAGGAATATATCACACATAGCAGCTTGCTCTCTGAACTCCTTTAAGAAACCCTGATGAACACCAGGGCCAAACCTTGGAGAGCTAGAACTGAATCCTCCACCTGATCCTTAGATACAGGATCAGAACTCTTGTCTGGGCTTGCCTGATTCGCAAGCAAGCCTTGTTCTTGCATCTCTGCCTCTAAAGCAATCTTCTACTTCACTCGAGTCATCCTTTTCGAATTGAAGGTAATCATCAGAAAATAGTACAAAGTAGTACCATTTTCTGATCTTCCTTTTGCTAGAATGCAAGGCTTGCCTGGCACCAATCTTAAACCTATATTGCATTGAGACCAAATTCTTGTTCAATTGCTGAACTTGCAAGTCATCATACTTATTTAGCTCATGCAAACAGGTCATAAAGCAAGCTTTGCATGCTACACAAGCCAACATCCAATTTAGAAAACCTGCTCTAAATGCAGCCTTTTCATCTGCCAAAATTAGATATTCAAGTGTCTCTCTCCCAGATATGCTCCTGCTTTCCACAACCCAGTTCTCGATGGTAAAATTGTAACAACGAGAGCACCCTACAACATTTGCAATATGCGCTTGTCTTTCAATTGCATATCCGTGTTTGCTTTGGCTCTATAACTCAAGGCCTCTCAGACTCCTTCTTGGCAGCTACTTTTGTCCTCTCAAGTCTTTATTAAGCTCCTTTAATTGGGCTACTACATGTACTGAGCTTCTGCACTTCTGAATGCTTGTCCTGAGCTTAGACACCACCTCATTGTACAGCTGCTCACCCCCAAGCTTGGGAAGTCATGCTCTCACCAAGGGCAAAGCAACTAACCAGTAAGCCTTGATGTCCCATACCACCAAAACACACTCCAAGGGTGTCCTTAATCCCTGAGGGCTCACAAAGCCCTATCTAGGCTCAATGATCGTCACCCCACATGAGCCTAGCCCTATCTATATAACATCAGCCCTTGGCTGTTTCCTTAACTGAGTTCTCATATATATATTCTCCCCCAAGAATGGGATCAGGGAGACATCCTACATTGTTTATTGAGCCAGTGAGACATCATCGCTGAAGGTTATGTGTACTAGAGTCTGACTGGTTCTGTATATCATCGATGCATGTGCTAGAGTACAGTACTCCAAGCTTCATTGATGCATGCGCTCATGTACTAGTCCAAGCTATTGCTAAACCCCAGCCATAAGCAACATTGTGCTAAACCTTAGAATTCAAAATCTTGATGTTGGATGATATTGACCACTCCTCAGTCCAAAAGGCCCTTGTACCAGCTTAAGAATTCAAGCTTATGGCTTATGTAGAAAGCTATGGGTTATGCTCGGCTCAGGTATATGAACTCTATTCACTTTAAGCCACCTATAGTGTGCTGATAAGATGAAGCCATCAGCCTTAGGACATGTGTATAATCATGATCCATTGATCTTGCCAATGCAACAGCCACCCTTCCAAACGTTTCAGATCCACTTTATGTGGGCAACGTAGTCAACATTATTAGTATTCATCAGCAAAGAATCAACCTTCATCTCTCTTTTTTTTTCCAAGAAAGGACTTCTATTAAGTTGAGAGACGCTCCCGGAGAGAACTGAAAGGAGAAAAGCATCATGCAGTGCATAAAATACACCCTGGAAGGGCAAACAATAAACTCCTGAACAGAGCAATGAAGCAACCAAGGTTGAGGCTGAAAATGCCATCTCAACCCTGTAGATGACTCTGAGAAGAAAGGGGAGCCACTCCATTCCCAAGGTATATTCGCATATACTTTACCAAGCCTCCTCCTATACAAAATTGTCAGTGTGTATATTCCTAAGAGCAAGGTAATTTAGGTTTACCAATGCTGAAACCATTAAACCACCAATCCAGGACATACTAAGACTAAAGCGGCATTCCTGGCTGCAGCAAACAGATCAAGAATCTTTCAAACACTGTTATTATGTCATATGACAAGGGCTGCAAAGCCAAATATGGGAAGATTTATCAACAGAGATCCGCAATACAAAAGTAAAAGTGGAAGAAGAGTAACACAAATCATTGCATAATGTGAAGTTCAAGGATTTTCTTAGGCCAAGGTCCGGCCGAAACTTCATAATTTTAATGAGACTTGCAAAAATTATGTGCAAATGGTTCCAGAATGACTTTATTTTTAAATGAAACTGCAGGGATTGAGCTGAATTAAGAGTAGATTATGGAAGTTAGAAAGAGAAATACCCCACATTCGGTTCGCCGTTTCCAAAGATGGGATTGTCTGGAATAACACTAATGTGGAAGAAAGGGCCCAATATGCTACTAATTTCCAATACACGACCTGTAATATGTCCTCCCTTCGGAAGCCAAGAAGGATGGTTAACCAAAGCCCTCGCTACTGAGGGATATGACGCCAACAAAATGAGTGTTTTCAATGGAGCCTGGAATGGCCCCAGGGGAGAGATTCTCATTACACTGTTCCTCAAGTCATCAAAAGCAGGCCTCCAAATAATTTCAAAACTGGGCTCTCCTTCGAATCGCTTGATAAATTGATCGAGAAAACCCGATGGCAGTGTTTGACTATTGCCCTCTAATCCGCTAGTCGATGAAGGGTCACCGAGAATAAGTGAAACCAACGATGGCTTTTCCACATGGGTACTTCCAGGAGGAGGAGGGAACATATCTGGTTGTTCGAGCATAATGCCTACGTAAGAAACAGCCAACTCCTTGACCTGATTAACAGCATCCTGCACCTCTGCTGCAATCCTCTTGTCCTTCATGCCCTGTACCTTGCGTGCTTCCTCGTTGGCCCTTCTGTAGCAACCCAGAAGATAGAGCAGCGGCGCCTCACATCCCGGAGATGGGTTGGTCAACCTCTCGATCAGCACTCTTTCCAGCACGTCCCGGCCGAGCAAAAGAGGCCGGCTTTCACTGAGGAGCTCGGCTGCCACTTGCTCCAAGTAGATGAGGGAGCCGCGCTGCTCTGAATTATCTGCAGAGAGGGTGATCTGGAGAACGCGACGCAGGGCAAAATCTTCGGTCTCGGCGGTGTTTCGGGGAGGTTTGGGGTGCGCCATAGCAAAAATTTGCGGACCCAAAATCGAAATTTGGCTGAGGGATCAGGCAAGAGCAAGCATGATGAGCGGAAATGGACAGAACCCAATATGCTTCATCTCTCTGCAAACATGTTTGGCTTATTCACACATACAGAGGCCTTCTTCCCCAAAAGCCCACGACCCATTTGCAAAATAGCTCTCTGTCTCAGCAATGCCTCTTTCGATTGTGGTTTATATACTAATTGCTTTTCTAGCTAATACCTATTACCTTTGCAAGTCATCCTTGCCTAATAACACGTCATCCTTGCTTTAGTCATGCTAGGGTTTCTTATTCTCTCTATCCACGCATGCCCAAATGCTATTATGAATTGATCATGAATCCAACCAATGCCTTCCACATAAAGCATATACAAAGTAAGAAGGATAACATTAGCCTTTTACATCATGATTCTAATCCTATACATGATACCATTAGCCTTTTACATCATGATCATGTCCTTAGGGGTGCATGCACTCTCAAGGGAGATTAGCTTACCCTCTCTTAATATTCCTACATTCATGCGATTTGTTATGTGGGTGGATGTGGGCAAGAAGAACACAACATGAGGAGGAGGACTCACCTTGCTTACAAGAGACCTCATGCGTGCCTTCTAGCATCTTTGTTTAAAAATGCATTATTTTAATTGCTTTTTAATCTCTCATTATACTAAGAGATATAGGTACCACGATATTGAAAAAAGGGTATTAGGGTAGTGGTGGAAAAGAGGGGTGAAATGGAGATTTTTGGAGGACTCCCAACATGTGGCACCTATGCGGGACATTTATTGCATGACTGGTGGCTCTTGCTAAATAAAACCACTTGGGGGGTGGAAGGATTATGAGACCACCCCTCCACTTGGAGATGTAAACGTTGTGGAATGGTTAGAACGTGCAGTTTCAACGAAGGACTATGGAGAGGAGACGTCTCGCTCGGCGTCGACTGAATGAGAGAGTGATGAGGATATGGTTGTCGATGGATATGCAACAAAGGATGCGAAGTTGGTGTTTTCATCTGTGCATGTTTTTGTTTGGTCGTCGATAGCAGTCTACAGATGCATGTGTTTGATTAGTAGGTTGGAAGTTCGTTCGAGAGGTAGGTCAAGGTTGCAAGAAGGTAGGGGCATCAAAGATGATGGAGTTGAGTGTGACTATAGGTGTGAGAGGGGTAGACATAGATTTGGCTATTCTTCCATGTGTTGAGAAATTCCTTGAAACATGTTGTGTTGCTGGCTTGTACTCGGTTGGGAGGGGGAGTACGTTGTACCATTTGCAACTACAGATGGTGTGTCGAGTGGTTGCAAAGAGTGTTCAAACTGTGAATAAAACCATCTAGAAATACATCAAATGGGACAAGATCAGACCTGTTGGTGGTATTGTGATGTGCAGGGCATCGAAGCAAAGGAACATGCATACCTTTCACGACATGCTCAGATACTGTATGAAGGACATGGGGCTTCCGTACTCCAAGAGTGTTTCGAAGAACGTCACTGCTGAAGACTTGCAATTCCAAGGTGGAGCTGTATATGAGGTATGGAGTGGACAAAACAAAACACAGGGTTTGCCTTACCAGTGCGAACATATTTGGTAGGTGTTGTATGTATTTGAAGTACAAACTCAAGTGCAGGTTTGGGTTCCTTTTACAAAGTGCGTCTTTAAAATGTTGCAAAGCAGGCAGTATTATCCTTCCGTGTCGTGGGTAATCCCGTTCTATGGTCATGGGCTAGAGCACAGTCTTTGTGGAAATCGATGATCGCAGACATGTCGTCTATTTTTTCTCGGTCAAGTCTTGCTCTAGCGACCCTCATCCTGATCTTCACATCAAGGGATTGATGAAGCCTATGGGGAGGTACTTTGAAATCATGCCTTCGGCCTCACCTCACATCATGAAGACTCATGGAGCAATTGATGTAGATGTTGATGTTGGGCACAATGCAAACGAAAGATCTGTCTGAAGGCCCGAGAAGGGATTGATGAAGCCTACGGGAGGTACTTTGCCAGTGAGTTAGAGGATGATTCAAGCAACAGTACAGCTCCTTGTTTACCTCCATACCTACTTGATTGCATTCCTCTTGTATCTTTTGGAAAGAATGGAATATATATTGCATGAGGGAATTTGCTTTGTATTACTTTTGTTTTTCTCGCTTCTGCAAGTTCAACTAGATGAATTTTGTAATGCATATAATATGGAATGCGAATATATACCTAGGAATTTTATTTATGAAATTACATTGTTGTAAGTCAATGATATGTGGATTTTGAGTTGTAAATTTGTGAATTAGAGTGACCCATTAGAGTGCTTTTTTATCTCTTATTATACTAAGAGAATACGATAGTCCTCGCCATCGCATAAACACAATGCTATAAAGTACAAATTGAAAAATTATGCACATTTTCCACCAAAACATATAAAGAAATTAGGAGTACCTCCCTTGTCTCCATCCACATGACATTAAGCACCTAGTAACACCTTCCATGTTCCTTCCCCCCCTTTAAAAACATGCTATATTTTAAAATGTGTGTGGGTTTATGCTTATAGCATGCATTGACTTTTTTTAGGCACCACATATTGAGTGTGTTGGCTTGTTATATGATGTAGAAAATGGTCTCTATGCAAAGATTTTTTGTATTCTATGTATTTTTACCAATAGTTTTGTTGACAATTCTTCATGCATTTATAAACCGCTCCAACTCCAATGAAATTTTGGCTTACCCCTTTGAGCATGGCCTATGGTCATACATAGTATTTTGTGCAAGAAACTAGTAGTTATACTCATCTTTCTCTAATTATGGATTGGCCCTCCCTTCCTCCCTCCCTCCCTCTCTCTCTCTCTCTCTCTCTCTCTCTCTCTCTCTCTCTCTCTCTCTCTCTCTCTCTCTCTCTCGCTCTCTCTCTCTCTCTCTCTCTCTACCATTTATGTCATATTTATGTTATTTTTCACAAATGAAGGGAAACTTGCTTGAAATAAGCATAAACAATATCGTCAAAATTGGTCAAGAAAGGCATTAAAAATCAATTGAAATAAGAGAGAACAATTTGCAAGATGTAAGGGTGTGCAAGAATCAACATCTAGGGATGTCGAGATTAGAAATGCATCTAAAAGAGAATTAAAATAGTATATTAGCTATGGATAGATTGTGCAAGGGAAAGTATAACATTATGAATGTATGTCTTAGTCATGCAAATCGTTAGAGGAAGCTTGTGCTTCCACCAACTAAGCATCTTCACCATCATGTTTGTCCCATGCTAAGTCTTCAAGGCCCTCTACATCAAACTTCCATCAAAATTAGAGCCCTCACAATGAGGTTTGAGCAATAATCCAAGGAGATCAATTTCTCATCATCTTGTGGAGCTTGTACTACCTCGTTGCATATGGGCGGATTATTGGATGTGCTTGCTTCCTTATTATATATTGAGACTTTTGCATCTGCTCCTTCACTTACACAGCTTCAAAGAGATGTTCCTTCTTTGATACAACTCGAATCACAAACCACCATGACTAAGCTAATGGCCAAAAAACCATTAGAGCCTTTTCTCATACTTGAACCTCTATACACTACTTTGAACCAGTTTAACATCCATGATAGACGTGTTAAAATCTTTGAGACCCACTTTCATAATATTTTCATGGCTCATTAATACACATGTAATATACTCACAACCAACACATTGGGCCATGGCTTATTAGAATTTTCATGGCTCATTAATACACATATAATATACTCACAACCAACACATGGGTCCATGGCTTATGTGATGAGCATAACTCTTAGCAAATATTCATTCTTGCTAGTCATCATCTCTCCTCTTTGACATGCCTTAATAATTGCATCTTCTAACCATGTTACTTTCCATTTGCTTGTTGATGGAGATAACTCCAATGAGTAAGGTTAACCTCTATTGCTTCTACTTTTCTAGATTCATCTCTTTTTCCTTTTGCTCTTCATATCATTCAATCCATTTCTCCATTCCTTTGCACTTATAGAGACAAACTGTGTTCTCCTTTAATGTCTATCCAACACTCATCTTTTTTCTCCTCCCCTTCACATCCCTTTGACTCTCCCTATGATCCCAAAGTCAATATATAATGCATTCCTTTGTACAAGAAACCATGTGATGCTTACACTCATTGTTTCAATAAATGATTTGGCAATCTTCTTTAACCTAGAGTATTCAAAAATGTAGTGATCTATATGAAAGACATTGAAATACAAGTAAATGTGGCATGATTCTGCCACAAAACATACGAGACCATGTGCAATGTATTAACATAGGTATGATGAGTATTTATTGACATGTACAATGTATTAACATAGGTACAATGAATATTTATTGACATGTATAACATTATACATATAAATCCCAAGCAAATTTCAATAGAGTTGTATATCAGGTTTCTATCATGTATGCTTTCACTCACTTTTCTTATCTCGTTGTGGAAGTTGTATGTGTGGCCTTCTATTAATGAAATTTTTCTTGCAATCTATCCTCATATGTCTGCGCCTACATAAGGCATTACATGTGTTACACTCCCACATCTCTTTTGTCCACCTTCTCGTAGAGGGTGATTACCCCTTATTTTGTCTTAACAAGCTCTTCGTTTGGCTTCCTAGAGCTCAACTTATATAGTACTCAAGGTTATGAGGGATGTCAAGTATAAGAGAGTTTTGATTAGCATTTTGGTTTTACAAGCTCTTCATTTAGAGCTATGAAGAGAGAGGTATGGTATTTTGGAGGCTATAATGCTTTTACGAGCTTATGAAAAAGGAGAGAAGAAAAAGATAGAGAGGAAGGATGGAAAAGAAATAAGTTGCAATACTTTGAGAGAGCGAGGATTTGTAAAACAATTGTGTGAGATGAGAGGAAGCATTTGAGCTTTGAAGAGAGATGTAATCCTCTACTATACACATTGAATTCAAATATGTGGCACCCATTGCCTAAGGCACTTGATGCAAGCTCCCCTTCCGCTCTACAAGAAAATACTAAAGGAGTTTGGTTGCAAATGCTAGAAGTGAGAACTCACAAAAACACATAGTGCACAACTCCTTATTGCATAGCTCACACACCTGCAAGCAAGTGCACAATTACACAAGACACATCACACAACTACATAGAAGCAACATGCTAAGCTGCATGATAGTGGCTAGCAAAACATGTAGCACACACACATAACACAAAGGAACACACGCACATGTGTGGCACATAAAGCAATAAACATTGTAAGGCAACAAACGTTAACTACACACAAGTAGCATGCTAACCTACATGATAGTGGCTAGTAAATCATATAGCATAGCAGATAACACAAAGGAACACACACACCATATGGCAACAAACACAAAATTTGTGCAAGCCAGCACTGAACACATGCAACACAAACAATGGCTCCTAATATCTCATTGTAATCCTCTTTGTGTTTACTCTCCATGCTCCTCTCTAGCCTATAGTAAGTGTAAGCTCTATCGTGAATATATAAGAAAGAAATTGAAGTTGTTAGGTTTCCTGTGCACATGCAAAGCTAATTAAATCAAAATCTTTTTCTACCAATAGAAGAAATAATGAAACCAATATGGTTAGGCAAGAGCTAGGGAGCTCTTTTAACCTCCCAACATTCAATCTTCTTAATACACAATAAGATGCATAGATTTTTCATAAATTATGATTGAATTCGTTGCGAATTCACATGTTTTCCTCATTATTTTATCTGTAGCTTCTGGCAAGTTACCCTTTTATATCTTTGGGTTATGATATGGGTGATTCCATGATAGTACTAATGTTGTTAGTGTTGTTGGTATTATGTTTGATTATTGTACTTTGAGCTCAATTATATTGGGATTGATTGACTTGGTGATTCGTTTAATTGATTGTTAACAACTGATGTTCTTGGTGGCTTGAGTACAAGTGATGGGACTAATAAAAGAGGGTACCAATTGAGATGTTGCATGGTGCATAGCATATGGCCATGGGCCAATTTTGTATTTCATTTTTGATTTTGTAAACCTTGGGCAATATTTGTGGTAGAAGGTATAAACTATTTTTGGATAAAGCAAGTCCAAAGGACTTTGTAAAAAGAATGGAAGTGATTTATTTTGGATAAAGTGAGCCCAATGTGGCTTTGTAAAAGACAATCAATGTAATCCCTTACTTTTGGGAAAGGAGGGATTATTTGGGCTCCTTGAACTTTAATGAAATATTATAAATACTCTAGATGAGGAAGCGTGAGCCACTCATCTAAAGGGGGGGCGGGGCAGGGAGATTGTACCCAATTGGTTGTTGTTGTCTCTTTATGCCTTTGTTAATTCATTTCTCTTAAGTGATGTTTTGTGAGCATTAGAAATCCCATTTTTGGTTTCCGTCGTATCAGAGCTCTGGCCACTAATGATAATCTAGGATGACAAATCATAGGCTAGCTAGGTGTCCCCAACTAAACCACACAAAGTATCCACTAGGACCCCCATCGTGTCTGGTGCTTTCCTATGAAATAATTTGCCATAGTCACACTTGATAAAAAACAAAGTGATATCCTTAGCAATAAATATTGTGCCATAGTCACACGACTAAAAATAAAATAATATCCACAGCAATAAATATCGAAATACAATTTTATAACAATTTACTTGGAAAAAATATGATTCTTGCATCTATGCTTATAGGCTGTGAGCCCCAAAGTGAAACCACCTGTGATATATTACGTGATGTTAATGCATCTCTCAATTCATTTTAATATAGAGGATTTCAAAATCCACTTTTTTGTGAATATTGAATACAATGCAAAATGGTTATACTCTCTAAAACTAGCACATTCTCAAAGTGTTGTACATCTGTGAAGCTGGAACCAGAGTCAAGAAAGACCAAGTGGAGCATGTAAAGCTCATCACACAGAGAAGGACACATGCTATATATAGCACATGTCTTGCAAAAGTGTTTACTATGCTTGGAGGATGTACTCAAAACTCTATCTAGCAACAAAATATCTATACATCATTCATGACAAAATGGACTAGAAGTGACTCCAATTCTTAAATCACTTAACAAGTGATGCACCTTCCAATATCATTGACAAGGATGCTCACACATGCTCATGGAGAAAACGCTTATGGACACTTTGTACTCTCTCTCTAGAAGTTGCTTGTGGGCAAATCACTTACTCTCTCCAAAACTAGCAAATTGTCAAAGTGTGACATATGTACATCTATAAAGTTGCAACTAACATCAAGAAAGAACCAAGTGGAGCATGCAAAGCTCACCACATAGAGAAGGATACATAAGTTGTAGCAAATAGCAAAATGTTTACTACCTTGGAGGATGTTCTCAAAACTATATCCAACAAAATATCTATGCATCATTTCATGACAAAATGGACCAGATGTGACTTCAGCTCTTAAATCTTTTCTATTGTCTATTAACAACCTCATCATTGAGAAACAATCCGATCTTGAGGCCCACAAAATTCTCCGACTGATTTAGTCTTAAAATCCCCCTCTTCATTTTCACCTCATTGACGTTTACTCCATTATCACAAACCGCCCTTTCAACTGCGCCTCTATATTCCATCTGGGAAGATGGTGATGAAATTACCTTGTGAGTCATGTCTGGGTTTCATAATGCTATGGTGAGGCCTTTTGTGATAGTACTCTTTCAAGCTGAGTGAAGAGATCTACCACTCTACAAGGTACTACATTTTGTTAAGTCTCCCATAGCCTTGCAATTATTGCACCTCCATTGCAATTGCCTTTGTCCATTGCAAGTCTATACAATATGATGCCCTGGTTTTCTAATAATATACCCATCAAGTAGCCCATTAGAGCCTCGGCCAATAGTATTTCTATGCCATTTATGCAGCCACGGAGCCAACTAATGCACTGCGCTACTCTGCCTGTGCAACTTCTCTAGCTCATTAGGAGTAACTTTGGCTATCATCTCAACCAGCACCCTTTTTAAACACGTGACACAAAAAGCAAACTTGCACCAACACATAGGCAAGGAACTACACACAATGTAAGCCACAAAATGCATGCAACCTGCACAAACATAGATAAGCACAAATGCAAGAAGAATACAAAGTGCTACTGTTAACTTATTGGTTAAGAATATGCCACCACTGGTTAGTGATGTGATTTGATGGACAGTGGCAAGTTTGTAGAGCCAAGATTATGTCTTGGAGCTAGATGGGTCCAAGAGGATGGTAAAGGAATGAGAAGAGAGAGTGGTATAAAGAGATTAGGGTTGGCCCTCCCTTCAAAAGGTGACTTGTATAAAAGTCCAAATGGTTGACTTTGGTCTTCATTGTTGTATGCACAAGTTTGGAATACAAGCTCCCTCTTCTCTTCCAAGAGTGTCTGTGGGTGTTCTCTTGTTTCCCTTGTAGTGTCTTTATGTTTGCCACTCCATCCCCCTTTACTCTCCCTTTCCCTCCTCCTCCTTCTCCCTCCCTTCTCCCCTCTCTTATTCCCTTCTCCCCCTTCCCTGTTTCTCTTGCGAAAACACATTGCAACAATCCAGGAGCCACTTGAGTGACACATGCAGATGGATCGTGCCTTACATTGCTCTCACAAGGAGTAGCTTGGAGTGGAGGTTCCATCGGCATTCCTTCAAGATCCCCACAACACGTGAGTCACCATTGAGACTACACATCTTTGGCACGTTGCTGAGGAGTTCAAGGTATGCTTTTGCATTGCACTTGCTTTCTACCCATTGCTCATTGTTTCAAGCTTAACTTGGAGCTTTGATAGTGGAGTTGTAGGAGAGAAAAGAGTGAAGAAGTGTGTGCTTGGACGGAAAAAAGAAGAGGCTGTTATTTTCAATTGGAAAGCATTTTTGATCATTTGAAGCTTCCTTTTTATGTTTTTTAGTATTTTGAGTTGGTACGAAGATAGTTTGGAAGATTACTAAGGAGTGTATGGTGTCAAAACTCACCAAAAACAAACAAGAATGATGAATCATGCTGAAAATCGAAGTGGTTTTGAGTGTTGATAGTCACCTCTTTAAGAAATCTCTCACTTTGCATTCAAATGTTGTTTTTCTTTATTGTTTTTTGCATTGAGTAGGTAGTTTAGCATCCCCCCATCACAAAAAACCTTGAATAGAAACTCTTAAATTGTCAAGAATCATCAAAAACTATTTGGCGACATTGTGCATTCCTATCCCCATGGGTCGTCACCTTAGTGTTATCCCCACGGCTATCGCCATAGCGCTATCCCCACAGTCAAACTTGTGTTGACCCATCAGCTCAGCCCTATCCCCACGACCTGACACATGTTAGAAAACCTAACCTGTCGCCTTAATTAAAAACTGTCAGTCAGCTATCCTGCGGGTCAAACAAGCATTGACCCAGTGCCTTAGCTCTATCCTGCCGACCTACTACCCCCACGAGTCGTCACCATAGCTCTATCCCCACGGGTCGTTGCTTTAGCTCTATCTCACCAGTCAAACAGGCATTGACTCATTGCTTTAGCTCTATTCCCATGTGTCATTGCCATAGTTCTATTCCCACAAGTCGTTGCTTTAGCTCTATCTCATTAGTCAAACATGTGTTGACTCATTCCTTCAGCTCTATCCCCACAGGATATCGTCATAGCTCTACCCCCATGGGTCGTTGCTTTAGCTCTATCCCACCCGTCAAATAGGTGTTGACTCATTTCTTTAGCTCTATCCCATCGGTTGTTGCCTTAACTCTATCCCCATGATAGCTCTATCCCATGGATGTAGAGATAGCTCTGGGAACACAAAAATCAAGAAAAAGCACATGAAAATTGGGACCCCAAGCATTAAAAATAATGAAATTTGCATGTAAGAAGCCACAAGGGGTTGCCACCCCTTGACCCCGCATTGAGGTAGACTCAACCTAGGATTGGGGCATCAACTGCATAAACTAACACATGCACTTGAGATCAGGAAGAATCCTAGGAGCTAACATAGAGAGATAGTGCCTCAAACAACATTCTATCTAGCTACGTGCCGAGTTTCACAACTATTCAGTTAGGATCCTGACAAACTCTAGTTCAGTATGTCCTCAATCACCTACTTCTTCCACAACATTTTGAATACGAGACTCATTTGTAAACACGCTGGGAAGGTTTGGATTGACATACCCAACTGACTTACTAAACCCATTTGCTTAGCAGACTAGAGCACCAGAAAGGCCTCAAGTGTTGGCCCAACCACCGATGTTAGAAGCAATACTTAGGGAACCAAGTACCATGATACCTAATGGCAATCAACCCTTGTCGTATCAATTCTTTGATTGACAAACAATCCTATGGGGATGGATTTGGACCCACATTCTCACAAGGGTCCCAAATGCTAGAGCAAAGGGGGCAAAGGAGTAACCTTGAAGGCCCACAATTAAGACCCTCCACCTCAAAAGCGCCTATGATGTCTCAAAACATGGGAGATATATCCTACCCAACAAGTGCCCCTTATAGTCCTATGCCTAGAAGGAACATACCACTTGAGGACCTCCAGTCCAACCTGTTAGGCCCAACCTGTGACCCAAGTCACAATGAAAATGCCTAGTGGGCCTAGATCCTCCCATCCCAACCTCCTGCCATCAAATCCATGGAACCCTTCATCAGGACCACCAATGTATGGG
The DNA here is from genome assembly GCF_047967505.1 of Dipteris shenzhenensis. Taxonomy (NCBI): domain Eukaryota; kingdom Viridiplantae; phylum Streptophyta; class Polypodiopsida; order Gleicheniales; family Dipteridaceae; genus Dipteris; species Dipteris shenzhenensis. Next base: position 30,723,043 of record NC_141611.1, read on the forward strand.
ACATCGCCCACCATTCCACAACCTCCTCCTAATCACAAATGGTCCTTATAGATGAAGCTGTGAGAATCCTAGTGCAAGCGCTAGGAAGGGGGGCCGCTACTCCACTACTAATGTGTCCAGGAAGGGATACCAACCCCTCAAGGAGAGCCTATCGCAATCTCTAAGCTAATCACCAAGTTTGTAGGAGAAGGAGACCTAGTCTCCCATGTTGAGAGATTTGAACAAATCTATGAGACCTTTGGTGATATCGGGGATCTAGACAAGGTCAATGCTTTTAGCTTGAGTCTTGATGGCAAGGCTGGACAATGGTTTAGAGCCTTAAACCCTGACGAGAAAACAACTTGGGACACATTGCGTAATCTTTCATTGTGGGGTTTGCCCCCAGCGGTCCCAAGTGGAACCCAATTAAGCAGCTTTATGAGGTGAAGCAGAAGGACAGTGAGTCCTTAAGAGACTATATTGCCGGGATTAAACATCTAAACTCGTGATGTGAACCCCATGAAAGGATGAGCGATGTGCAGCTTCTGCCATGCTTCCTCATAGGGCTACGAGATGCTAAGCTGCATGATCATTTGCTTGCTATGAATCCCACATCATTGATCTATGCAGCAAGATGGCGATACACTTAGGGGATAACATGAGGGAGAAGCCCCAAGAGGATGAATCCTTAGGTTCCTCTGATATGTCCCAAACAATAAAGGCTTCAACCTTAGAAGTAGCTAAGGATGCAAGCATGACACCCAAGGTGCTCAACATGGAAGAGTTGGCCACAGATCTATTAAACAAGTTGAGCCGACAATGGAAGATAGAAGCACCAAAATATGCCCCTAGCAATCCCCATCTATTTTCACAAAGAGATAACATATGGTGTGGGGTATGCAACGAAAATCATCCCACTAAGGAATGCCCTCGTTTTAGAGCCAGGCTAACACTCTATTGTGGCCATTGTGTTTGTTGGGGAAATCATGACACATCCCAATGTCATTACCCTAGGGTGATTCCTCAACCCATATATCAACAAAGGCTGCATCTACCATTGCATGCACCACCCCATCCATCCAATCATGCACAATTGGCAATACAAGGAGCCACATCAGCCAAACAAGGGCAATCTACGAGACAGCACCGATTCCTCAAAAAATGGGATACATGAACATCCTGGACAAGACACCACCCATTCAATGCCATATGTGTTAAGGGCCATTGCCAACCAATGAGTGTCCATATAAGGGGAAATCTAAGCAGCCAATCACATGTGCACCAGCATCTAATACACCACTTCCATTGTGTACAACATGTGGTGTGGACCATCTTTTTAAGGATTGCTCGATGAGAAGGCCATCTAAGTCCACAAGCCTTAACTTGTTAAGCATTGAGAGATGCTAAGTGTCATTAGTATCCTTGAATCTAATCACGAGGTTACAAGTTAAAGCCCTTAATAAAGAGCTTCACAAACAAGCCAAAAGGGATAAAGCTAGCACATCACAGCCTAGAGAGGCAACTGAATCAACATGAGTAAGCACCAAGGGTGCAACAAAGATTGGGAAGGGACAAAATAAGGTCATCATCCAAGATGGGTTGGATGAAGATACAGCCTCCCTAGCAACATCCTCTTCCTCTTGTGGTACTTTCTCAAATAGTAGCAGCAACAAACACCTGCATGAGGCAAATGCGGCAATGATAATGGCTTCAAACCATGGCTAAGCCACAACACCCAAGGGTCATGGGGTGAATATCCCAACCCATGGGTGGGGAAACAAGGTCTCACCGAGGCTCAAAAATTGTTATGACAGGGCCAAGAGGAATGCGAGCAAAGACTCAAGGCAACCAATAGTGCCGATACAATTCATTTGAGACATGAGATAACTACTCGAGCCTCAAAAACCTTGCAAATACTTGAAAGGGTAGATGAAGAAGGTGTGTCATGCCCTTCAATAGAGGGATCCACCCTAATGCAATGGATGTTTGAAGAAGACCCCACCTTGCAACAACTAAAGGAGGAGGCCAACATGTCCTTATATGGCCTAGAAGAGTCAAAATCAATAGGCAAGGAACCTTCGCTACTCCTTGAGACATCGCAGGGTTAGCCTCATTCCTTTCCACTGAGATCAAGATGCCCATCGTGACACTATTACAGGGTAATCCTACTCTATGGGGAGACCTCTCAGATTGGATGAATGGGCAAATAGTGACACCCCAATCCACAAATATTGAGAATGTTGAATCTCTCAATCAAGCTCAAGACCTTCCAAGGGTGCCAGTCAACAAATTGGGCCAATACTTTGAGACTGATGACACAAATGCAGTGTTACCCATCTCCTTCTGTGATCAGAAAGCCATGGAAATCTTAGACGGAGGAGCAGGTGTTAGCATCATCATGAAACAATGCTGGGAAAAGTGGGGAAGTCCCAACCAAGAGAGTACTTCCTTGGTATTTAAATTAGATGATGGAGGCATGGCTCATCACATATCAGGTGTGCCTTATTGTAATGGATTTCCAAAACAACCTTGGGTATGAGGCTATACTAGGGAGACCTTTCTTGGATATGGCAAGATTGATACATGATTGGTGCTCCAACACTATTTATCTAGGGAAAGATCAGCAAGTCATGAGGGTTGATCTTCAAACATGGAAGGCTCACACCAGGTCTAGAAATCTATTTGTAGTTGAATCGGATACCACCAATAGGTCTGTGCCAGTAAAGCTGGTTAAAAAATATGAGAAAGAGGTGTGCTCCTTTACCATAACTAGAAGACTCACTTGATTGGATGCATACATTGGCAGCAATAGATCTACCAACTATTTGGCACGCAGACGATGCACCTTGATGATGAACAAATTAACTCCATTACACCTTTTTACACCATAAGAGCGGTACTACCTAATCAAATTGAACTAGGAATTGACAATGCCATTGATCCTAACAAGATAGATATGACTCCATCTCAACTTTGGGTGGATCCAACATCAGTAGGTGCAACATGCCGAATACAGGCCATGGCAGATTGGTGAGCAAGCCACAACCTCATCTATCGGGAAACATTAAAACATCTCGGCCCTACGTGTCCTTCGGTCCCGCATGCAAAACACTTCCCCTCCTTCCGAAAGGTCTCGATCTGCTCTGGAGTGAATTTAGACTTTCCTTTATAGGGATTTGGTTCACCCCTCGGCTTCTGAGGCTCAAACAACTCCTTTTCAAATCTTGGTAACATAGAAGACTTCTTTCCTGGTCATCCTGGTTCCGTTTCGTATTTTTTGATCCTCCTCCTTTGCTTTCTCGATGGAAGGATGATCTTTGATGTACAAAAGAACTCCAAGGGAAGTTGGATGCATAGCATCCTAAATCTCTGTATGAGACAAAGTGATCACACAAACTTGTACCTTAGGTGGTAGCGCTGCCTTGAACTTTTGAACCTGTACCCTGTCAGAGATTTCTAAAAAACAAGAAACTTGCATATAGGTATCCCAAATTTTCTTGTTGTAAATTTTGATAGTCTCGAGACCCTCCAATATCATGTGTAGTTCATTCATGAATGTTTTGGAAGGAGCTGGCAATAGACACTTCTTGAAATCTACCCAAGTTTTGCGAGCTTTTCCAACAGCCAATTGCGCACTCCGCCATCCATTGGGCGCGGTAGTGAGATGCAAACTCACCATGCAAGCTTACAAGATTCTTCTTAATTTTTAGCATCTAAGGCCACATCGAATTAGTGTATAAACTTCATAGCTTTATCCAAGCGTCCATAGGTGCCGTCATAAGTGAAAAAGCAGACTAACTTACCTCCTCCTTTGAACTTTTTTGCCTTGGGTGCTGACTGCTTTTTTAAATGCTTCCGACATGAAGAAGTAGAGCTGGAACTAGCAATAGAAGATGTTCTTCTGCAATTCTTACTTTGATAAGTAGAGAAGTAGAACCTCTCCTTTGCTTTCCTTTTGGACGCAAACGACTCCTCTTTTCCTAGAACTAGGGCGAGGCGATATCGGGAATTTACTGGAGTAGGGGAACTGCGCCGGCTTTGCTTAAACACGCGAGTGGGCATTTGAAAAGATGTTGAAATCGAGGAACCTTCTTTAAAAATTCCAACTCATGGATTTTGTTCTTTACAAAGTCTTCATCAAGATCATCGTTAGATTCTACAAGTCTTGTCTGATTGGGTCATTGGGAAGTTAAACTGCGATGTTACGAAACCTGATGTGCGAAGCCCCTCCAGATCATAGCTCGGATTCAAAACCTCCATTAGCATTTCACTTGGGGCATGCCGGTCTGCTTGACAAAGGGGGGTTGACCAAGGGGGGGCCACCCTTCCACATTGACAAGGTCGCCCCAACTTACAAGATACACAATCACAATATTTTAATCACATTGAGATGCATGAGACGACCCCGCCAACCTGACATTAGCCTCTCTCAGCCCCAAAGGATGGGGTGTGGGAAACAGTGGCTAGCATCATGGCATGGAACATATGGGTTGCACATTGTAGCCTAGTGATGGGGCACATTAGGTCCCACCATTAGCCCCTTTGGTCATTGTTTGAAAGGATATCATCTATATGTTACACCACCTGGGAGCGCGGGGCATCCAATTCTAGATTGACCGCCGAAAGTCAGGAGCAGTTCTACAAGGCATGGCTTGCAGGAGATTTCTACATCATCACACTGCGAGGGATTTATTGGTTGTATAGTCCCCCCCTAGTTTTTAGCCCCTGCTTGAGACACCCTAGGTAGTGAGTGGGGTTCTGTAGGTGCGAGTTAGCCTTTTGCCAAGCAAGAAGGGGTTCTCTTTTTCGGTCGATGCCTATGGGATAGCCGACTTGTATTGTTTCTTTGTTTCCAAGCATAAATAGAAAGTTTCCTTTTCTATTTAGAAAAAACTCCCTAATTTCAAATAGATTTACAAGTTAGATATCATTTGTGGACGTATTTGCCTAGATCCATAGCAACATGAAAGGGATTGATCCCTAGTTCCACGAGCATTAGAACAATTTAAAAAGAGGATGTTGTTTTGATTCACAATAGTGGTATTGGATGAATCCAAGCTACACGATAAGGGTAAAGGAGAATTTGGCAAACTCCTATAAGCTAAATGTATATATCTAATTGATCAAACACCCTGGAATTCTCCAATCATCATTGTTCTTAAAGAATAAGAAATTAAGAGTTTGCATAGATTATCGCAAGCTCAAATCTAATATAGTATGGCTTCTTTTCCATTACCCTTCAACAACTCTCTCCTTGATGCCGTTGTTGCAGGCCATAAAATTTTTTGTGACTAGAACGCTACAACCTAACTTGCATGGTCAAACAATACCATGACCTTCGGATTCAAGAATGCACTAGCAACATTTCAAAAAATGGTCCAAGAAATGTTACTAGTGCATTCTCATGCAACTCTTCCTTGATGATTTTGGTGTATTCAATGACCACAAGCTACATTGAACTATATTAGCTTTTCTTGAGTTGCTTGACTCCCCATAAATCATAGTAAATGTGCCTTTGTTTTATAGAGCAAAATGCTCCTTGGCCACATCATCTCCAAATATGGTATTTCCATGGATCTAAGCAAGATAGGCTTGATCTGGAAAGTTGACCAACTAACTGTAGCAGATAGTTAGCCTAAATTTTGGCCACTTTCAGTGTCATAATCAGATCTTCTATACCTTGTTGATGTGGTGGCACCAATCAATGAACAACTAAATCAGGTTCCAATAATGTAGTTCAAAGCATGTGACTTGGCCTTCCAATGCCTTTAAAAGTTAATGCTAGCTAGTGCCCCCATTGTCTACCACTGGATTGGACAAAGCCTTTTTATGTTTTCATTAATGCCTCTGATATTATAGTTGGTAGTATGCTGATGTAGGAACCAACTAATCTACAATGCTAATCGAAGATTGTCCTAGGTGAAAAAGAACGTTTTACCATAGAAAGGGAGGCTCTCAGAATGATAGTTGATACTACCTCCCCGGCAACAAGTTTGGGCTCCACATGGACCATTCAACATTATTGTACCTAGTCAACAAGCTAAGCCTTGTTGGTAAACATGAATTTGCAATGGTTGAAAGAACTGTCCACCCTTCCCTGATATGGTTGAGGAAACTGTGTTGAGGGAGAGAACTAGTGTGCGAAACTGAGAGGCCTCTTCTTGGGACAGGGGAGTGGGGGGAGGCCCCTGCTCTCCCCTTGCCTATGGGCAGAGGAGCCATCTCCGACTGGGTTGATCTAGGGACGATAGAAAAGGGGGAGGGGGAAGGGCCCGCCATAGTAGTGGGTGAAGCATGAGAGGGCGAGCGTGCAAGAGAGAGGGTGGGTGGTAACGGTCACTACAGCCAAGCGGCAAAGACTAAGGGGCAGGAGGGGGAGGGGGAGTGAGAGCGGGTCGATGATGGCAGAGGTCTGGCCGCCCGCAGAAGAGCATGGTGTTGTATTCGCTGTAGCTCCAATGCTCCTAGGTTGTATTAGAGGGTGCAAACCCTATGCCTCTACTCGGAGGGGTGGAGGAGGTTCGATAAGAGGAGAAACCAACTCTGGAATCAGAGGGGGTCCCGCATCCTACTATTGAGCCAGAGGATGCATGCCATGTGCTCCCGTCACTTGAGGATCGTTTCGGTAGATCAAAGAAGTCCTAATCCTTGGGTGTTTATGGTCATTCAGAGGTGGCACTCCCTAGCCTAGGAAGCTACCTCGCTCTTTAAATGCAGCTTTGTCCTTGGCCTTTACTTTCATCTTGTGATTTCACTTGCCCTATTTTCTTTGCTTTTTCTTTTTCCTTCCAACTTTGGTCCACCTCCCTTCAGATGGCTCAACCCAAGGGGTCTAGAACTGTTGACGATGTGGATGCTGGTACTACTATCTACGAGTTTGCTAGGTCTCTCTACTTATGGTGCACTCTACTGTCCGTGGTGCACCTACAGATGGGGGGAGGAAACCATCGCTAACCTTTGGGACAATCCCATGCCATGTCCATCGTACAACATCGAAGACACTAGGCCGATAAACTTGAGATCTCCTGTTAGGGGAGCTCCCCCCATCTAGTGTCTCAAGGTAAATCTCCTCTGAGAGAGACTTTAGGCTGTCTACCACTAGTCAAAGTTTGGGTACCCTGTCATTGGCCACAACCGATGCTATTGTATCTTGTGGGGACTCTAGCATTGTGCTAAAAGCTTGACCTATGGATGAGAGGATGGTACATTACTCTCTTGAGAGCCCCAAGAAGTGAAGCATCATTGAGAAATGGGGTACTCAATGAGTCGTGTCATGTCCTCCACCGTGAATCATGATACCAAGGGAAAAGATCATCATGTGCGGGCCGAGGAAGATCGGGCTATTGTCCGCAAGGGCTAGGGTGATCTCAACTGAGTGTAGCTCTGCTGCAGAAGAAAACCTCCTCTACTGTAGATGGTGATATCTTGGATGTGGTCACCTTTCAGTATTAAGATCGCCTACATCCAACCACATACTTATCGCTTCATAGGAGTGAGACCCACTATCCTGCCTACCACTGCTTTGTCCTGTAGTGATGGAACTGCCACAGCCAATGTAGGCTGGCGAGGCTACACTAGCACCAAAAGGGTGCTCCTAAGTGCTGTAAGAGGTCTCCAAGGTGCCCAAGAGCCCACACGATAGCACAATGCAAAACCAAGCTGCACTACAAGGGCACAAAAGATGGGAGGAGAAGGAGAGGCTGGGAGGGAGCTGAGGTGGAAGGGGAAGGGAAGGGGAAGGGGAAGGTGGAGAAGCAATGGGGTTTGCAGGAGCTCATGCAACTCACGATCATGCGATGATAGGTTGAGAAGTTATGATGGAAATGAAATCTTGGAGTTAAGTTTGAACTCACCCAAACAATTTGTAGATTTTGTTTAGAGCTCAGATTGAGGTTAAACAAATCATCTTCATTGACACTTCAAGAATGATGAAGCTCCCTTTCAAAGGTCTTGTTCTACAATGATGAGCTCTTGGACATCCGATTCTAGTGCTCTAAAATTTGGCTCTCCAAGAGTACGTTCTTGTGATAGGGCTCCATCTTGTGACAATGCATACTTGTCCATCATTTGAACCACATCAACCTCAAACGACCCGATGACATGTGTGCTTCTTGAGGTATTCATCCTCCTTATCTTCATCAAACCTGTCAATCATATTGATGACTTTCACTACTTATGGGCAAAGCTAGGTATTGATGGGCCGTTTGTTGTCCACAGACATACGAAACTTCTTTTTACCTTTGCAGATGGTGATCTGGTAGGAATACAAATCTTGTTGTACCCCAATCTACCAAAGCCATGGCATCCCTAGTAGCATCTAGTAAGCTCCTTTAACATCTTCCATTTTCAATAGTACTACTTCTGCAATAACAAATGTAAACTCTGTGATAGTGATTGTCAACTTGTGCATCAGGCCCATGGACTGCACTCTTCATTGGTTTGCCATCTCAGAGCAAGTTTCCAACTGTGGTAAAGCCTAATTGTATATACATCATGTCTAATATGATAGAATGTTGACTCCTATTCACCCATCAAGCAGTACACTCTAGACTTAAACCATGGTTACGATGACTACAATGTTTTGATCATAAAATGGTGCCTTCGGCCTATCAAAATAAAATTGAGGATGAATTGTATAGATGATTGGTAAAGGGATATGTAGTTGTGCTGCCCCAACTATCCCAACCCCAACATTTGTTGACACAGTAGCTAATCAAATTCAGAATCAGCGAGAGCAATTGCTTAGTCGTCGTCATATTAATTGGTTGGTTCTTCAAATCTTCCATAGATTGTATCTAGATTTGGAAGATGAACTACTTCCATTTGGCATCTTCAAATTTGGAGTTGGGAGTATACTTGCCACATCGAGTGCCAAAATCAAATTGATTGGTGGCATAAGTGAACAGTTCATATCTACCACTCGAGGCTTCCTTTTTTTGATCCCCTTCAAAACATTGGCATGCATGTCTGCTTTTGCCTACCATCAGTCAATGGGATGTTTTCCTTTACTTTTGGATCACGGATCTAGTATAGGGACCATATTGTTGAGCTTTGTTTTGCTCTTTCTCAGCTTGGTGCTTTTTCCATAACTCACATTTAGCATTCTGGTATCTAAGAATGTGGCAATAATAATAGATGATTTGCATGAGTGGGAACCTTGGCATGCTGGTAGAGTCCTGCTTAGATCATAAAGGTCACTGAATCTAATTGGACTTGCCTATTAGGGCAAGTGCAAGTGTAACTATTACAATGGTGACTGTGGCTCCAACAAGCTCTTGTGGCACATGTCTAGCATTGTATCGACAAGCCTCTTTCATGTGTGTTGATGTTTGGTAGATTGCACACCGCAGTGCATTGAGACCATTTGTCATGTATCCATGGTTCCACCATCAATTGCACTGGACATTGGGTCGGAGACATGTGGCACTCATACCTTCTTCGAGAATGCAAGCTCTCATGAGGGACTCCTCCAAAGTCAACTTCTCTGTTTTCCTGCGTAACCGTTTCCTCTCATGGCTCTTCATCTCTTCATCCTCCAAATCAAAGGAAAATCCCTCCTTTTTCCATTTTGACCACGATGAACATGATTGTGAAGTCAAATCCACTGATCTTGATGTAGGAATCCTTAAGCATGCCTGCGAGCATCACCAACCTTCGATCTTCCATACGGATTTTGAAAGGCTTTAGGTTTTTCAGCTCTAGTATCTTTTACACTTCTTCATAATGATGTTCACTCCTAAAACTCCATCAATAATCATTCCCCTCACCATGTGATTCCAGAATTTGACATCAATCATTGGTATTCTTCATTATAGAACACCATTTTAGTCACCTCAATCCTTGTTATGAGGGTGTGGCTATAGGTTGTTGGTCAATGATTGGATTTTGCAAGAAGTCACATGGTGGGGACCAAGTCCCATCAGTTGTCTAATGTGGAGTGTCACGATTAGTGCTTGGAATTCCATTGTGGTCACTTCAATCCTTGTTATGAGTGGTGCGGCCATAGGTCACTGGTCCACAATTGGATTTTAAAAGAAATCGCACAGTGGGGACCAAGTTCCATCAATTGGTTGATGGAGATTGTTCACGATATTAGTTCCCAAAAATTCTCCCAAGCTATCTATTTTTGCCCCATTTTTCCTTTGGCTTTTCTCCCACAGTCAATGCCATCCTTCATGCATTTGTTAGTACAATCAACTGCTCTTTCCTTGGCTACTGACCCAAGGAATCCCCTACTACGATGTGGGGTTGTTTTTACTGAGGTCATGGCTTATTTCCTTAGCCTTTTTCTTTTCTTCTTTCTAGAAAAACCCTCATTCTACTAGCTTGTTTGAGCTCATCTAGACCGCTCCTTGTATCCACCATTAATACATGCCCACTATTGGTGTGTTGCATCTTGATTGCATGCCTTTTGGAGAAGTCTTGTTGTTTCTTCCCCAATCACCATTCACTCTTCTAGTGGCCTTCCTTGCTATAGAAGTAGAATGCCAATGTTGGTGCTCTTTCTTCCATCCCCTCGATAGAGTCTTCTTTTGTCTTGTTCCACTTTGTGGACATCCATTTTTTCTTTATGCTTGTTGAACCAACATTCTTTGGTTGTGTGGCCCAAATGATTGCAAATCTTTCCATACTTACCTGACTAACAATCATTCATTGTATGGACGTCTACTTTGCACTTGTGGCACCAGGCCTCACCCTTTTTTGGGATGCCTCTAATGCCCATTTCTCTTAGAATCTCTTTGCTCGAACTTGGTGATTTTTTTCATCACCACTTCTTCTTCATCTTCTTCATCACTATCCACCTCTCCAAACAACTCTTTCTTCTTTTTATGAGGTTCCATGTTCCCATTCTCAATCACATTGCCCTGATAAGCAATTAGTCATACATCCTTGTTGGGTTATTTCTCTCCATGTTACACAACTTGGCACCATAGGTGAGGCCATTCATCACCAAGAACTGCAACACCATTTCATCTTGCACATTGTCGAACTGATTAGTTAGCACTCTCATTCATGCTACAAAGTCATACTCCAATTCCCTTTCTATTGGTTGAGTCATTTGAGCTTTAATAACAAATCTTCCTTGTTGAATTCATGCTAGAACCTTTTCAAGAACGCAACTTTAAACACATCCCATATGGCAAATTGCTCATTAGGAAAATGGTCACACTATTAGATGGCTTTGTCCTCAAAAGTGGTATAAAAGTAGATCAAGTACTCTTCCTTTGTGTTAACTTGCATAATTGCATCCATTCTTTAAAAAATTTGCATATTAGATCATCGATTCTCTCCCTTGATTTTTTGTAATTTCATTCACATTTTTGGTCCTTTTGTGGCGTCGATGCCCCGTGGTGGGCTCAATGGTGAAAGACTCAAAATTTGTCCATCATTTGCTGCACATTTTGTGTGATTTAGTCTTGCCCTTGTGGTTGTTGTGAGGATACTCTTGCTATTTCTTGCCAACAAGGTCACTCAAGTTCACTAGGGTGGAATTCTTTGACTTTCTTGGTTGCTCTCTCCTTCCTCTCTTTGTTCACCATTGATAGTTGCAAATTTTTTGCTCTCTCCTTCCTTTCTTTATTCGGCATCAATGGTGGCATTGATGGTGGCAAACTCTTTGGCCTTTTTACTTGCCTCAATCAAGGCTTCTTCTTCATTAGTGGTCGTCTAAATTCTTGTCACCTGAGTGTCGATTCTAGTTTGTTGTTGGTATCTCATTTGATGTTCTATTCTTGCATCCAACGTTTTCAACATTCACTCTACCAGTTGGTTTTCTTGCACTCCATTGGTTTCTCTAACATGCATGGTGAAAAACTAGAAAATATCCATTCCAAGCCATGCAATGACATCAGATGGCTATGATATTTTGCGCAAACATTAAAATTTCAGGGCTACAAGCACACCGATGCATGTTTTTGAATACTGATGCATGATGCATGGTGAAAAACTAGGAAATATCCATTCCATGCCATGAAAATGACACCAAATGGCCATGATACTTTGCACAAGCCTTGAACTCACCCATTTTACTGCTTACACAAAGTATGATGCTTATCAAATGTCATTTGCATGGCTAGAAGTTGATAGATGCATGTTTTTCATTGCTCTTCCACAAACAAGGCAGCTCATGAATACATAGCACAGAACAACTTAGAAGTGAATGTCGAATAGAGAGAAAGAGGACATAGCCCTCTTCTATTACTTAGCCAAAGTCAAAGATCATATACAGCCAACTCAGTGGCTACACTGTACACACCCATGTTGCCTTGGTAGCAAGAAGATCCTAAGTCCAAATACTCTAGGACTCTATGTACATGCCCTCTTCTAATATCCACGATGGGTACTACCTACCGCAATTACAACTATTCATACTTCCCCTATCAAAAGGGAGTAGGTGCTATTGTGTTTGTCATCACCTGACTCTTTATCAAAGTTTGGCACCTCTTTTACTTCAACGTGCTCAACTGACCCTAACAATTAGGGTCCTTTGTCACATCACCTTATCGTCTAGCGTCGGCCTTGATTTGATGCATAGCACCATCAATGAGGGACTGGACAACTATTACACAATGCTCACTAGGGGGTACAAGCTATTTCACACTTTGCTTGGCCTTTGCCCAATCGTTCTTTGGTCAGCAACTTGGTTTGCTCGCTTCATTATTTAGTCAAGGCATTCACTTTTAGCCTTGGTCAGATCCTTGACATGCCTTCAATTTAGGTGAATGTACGTACTGAATACTTCCCCACCTCAAGACACGTACTATATATTCTTTCCGATCATTGCAATATTTTAGGGATTTTGTGAAGGGGATCCATATGAGTCCTTGTACAAGTCCCTACAGACTATACAGGTAATGCAAACATGCCACATTTATTGCTTTAATCTCTCACAACAAAGATACACTATGTTCTCTCTAGAGTTATGGTGACACTTATTTCAATGCCTTTTTTGAAATATCAATGGTATTGTTGATGCTACAATTTTGAAATGAAAATTGATGGTAATACTAATGAAAGCGATTGCCTTTTAAGAAATGTGTGAAAGAGTCAATAGTACCATTAAAATGGTCATCTTTTTGTTATATTGGGCTATTTTCGAAAGGGGTATCTTGAAAGAACTCCACCCTGTATGCAGAAAAGGGCATAGATGATAGCCCATTATAACGCAACAAAATTGGCCTTAAAAGTCTTTCAAATACCTCCTCGTACCAGATCCTTGGGACCATTTTCAAATACCTCCTCATATTGAATCCTTTTTTAAGGCCACTTTTGAGAGGATCAGCTCCAAGTAATTCTTACTTTCAAAGTTTCAACTAGAGTAATAAGAATTCCCAATAATATTGACAAAAAACTGTGCAAATACAATGTTCTCGTATTTGTGCTTTATTTGCACCACCCATGATATTGACCCAGTCCACTCAATGGACTATAGATCTTGCAACATAGAAAGGTAGGCAAAACTAGATAGAGGCATAGCAATGTAGAAGCAACACAAAGCAAACCACCTTAAGTAGGTAGGGATCATGCTGAGGAGAAAGGATAAAATGCACGAGCCTAAAAAATATCTTGGAATAAAGTATGAACACATGACAAAATAGAGTGCCAAAAATTCTCTACATGTTGAATGCCTAATGAAATCAAAGTTTCTTCTTTATATCAAAGCCTTGTGCTCTTTTTGCATGCATGCATGAGAAAGTAGAAACTATGTACCTTCTAAAATCAAAGCTTGTGTTTTTATTTTTCTCTTTTTCAATTCATGCATAGGGACATATGAGTGAGTGAGTGAGAGAGAGAGAGAGAGAGAGAGAGAGAGAGAGAGAGAGAGAGAGAGAGAGAGAGAGAATGACAAGCATGACAATATTATTCCACTCCTAAAAAATCATTCCATTCTTTATAGAACCAAAATTGCCATTGAAAGGTGACATTGCAAAGAGATCTCAATTTTTGGGTGTCAATAACAGTGATGGCATAGAGGAGATATGGAGTTTTGTGTTTTCAATAATGTATATCTTAGTTATTATTTGGATCTCGCTTTAAAATCCCTCAATGCAAATTTTATCTCAATAATTCAACAATTTATTAACTTGATGGTGAGGGCACAAGTGGATACCACTTGGTGGATAAAATTTTATATCTTTTGGGTTAAAAATATGATTCTGATTATGGATTCATAAAAAAGAAAAGAAAAACCACCATGGGTCTTGCTAATAGCAACTAATATAGATGAAACTCATAAATTTTAATGATTAACAAAAATATACATGTTTAGAAAGTAGGCATGCATTAACGAATACTTTTATATGATTAAATCAAGCCTTTTGAAGGGGTCTTGACATTTTGCCAAGTAAGGCTTTAGTGACTTCTTTCATTCTTGTAGTTAATATTGGGCATTACAACATGGCAAAGCATACTTTTTGCACAAAAAACAAGTTATAGACCCACTTTAATAAGTGACAAACCTCGATTGTTATCTTTTGTGCCCCATTTCATACTTCTATATATAAGTATTCAGACAATAGAGAAAACCAGATGAGCTAGAATTGGAACTTTACAATTGAAAACAAAATGGTCATCTTTTTGTTATATTGGGCGATTTTCGAAAGGGGTATCTTGAAAGAACTCCACCATGTATGCAGAAAAGGGCATAGATGATAGCCCATTATAAAGCAATAAAAGTGGCCTTAAAAGTCTTTCAAATACCTCCTCATATCAAATCCTTGGAACCATTTTCAAATACCTCCTTGTATCAAATCCTTTTAGGCTACTTTTAAGAGGATTAGCTCTAAGGAGTTCTTACTTTCAAAGCTTCAACCAGAGTAATAAGAATTCCCAATAATATTAACCAAAAATTGTGCAAATACAATGTTCGGGTATTTGTGCTTTATTTGCACCACCCATGATATTGACCCAGTCTACTCAATGGACTATAGAGATTGCAATAGAGAAAGGTAGGAAAAGCCAGATAGAGGCATAACAGGGTAGAAGCAATGCAGAGCAAATCACCTCAAGTAGGTAGGGATCATGCTGAGGAGGAGTGTGTGTGTGTGTGTGTGAAAGAGAGAGAGAGAGAGAGAGAGAGAGAGAGAGAGAGAGAGAGAGAGAGAGAGCTTGAGATCAAGAATGACAAGCACGATAATATTATTCCATTCCTAAAAAATCTTTATGGAACAAAAATTGAAATGGAAAAGGTGACATTATAAAGCGATCTCAATTTTTGGGTGTCAATAACAATGATGGCATAAAGGAGATATGGAGTTTTGTATTTTCAATAATGTATATCTTGAGTAACTTTTATGTCATCTCTTAGTTATTATTTGGATCTCGCTTATAAAAGCCCTTAATGCAATTTTTATCAATAATTGAACAATTTATTAACTTGATGGTGAGGGCACATGTGGATACCACTTGGTGACAAATTTGTATATCTTTTGGGTAAAAAAAAAGATTCTGATGATCATGGATTCATAAAAAAGAAAAGCAAAACCACCATGGGTGTTGCTAATAGCAACTAGTATAGATGAAACTCATAAATTTTAATGGTTAACAATAATATACATGTTTAGAAAGTAGGCATGCACTAAGGAGTATTTTTATTTGATTAAATCAAGCCTTTTGAAGGGGCCTTGACATTTTGCAAGTAAGGCTTTTGTGAGTTTTGTCATTCTAGTAGTTAATATTGGGCATTACAACATGGCATGGCATACTTTTTGCACAAAACACAAGTTATAGACCCACTTTAATAAGTAACAAACCTCGATTGAACTCTACAATTTATTTAAAACTTGCAATGTTAATCTTATTTCAAAGTTTGAAGTTCCATAAGTTTTGAACTCAGAAATCAAAAGAAAAATTTCAAATTTGTGATTTGTATCAACCTATCAAAAGCTTTCAATGGTTATATAAACAAAATCAATAAAATTTTCAAATTGGGATTTTATAGGCCAAAGTGGTTGAGTAGGAAAGAAAATCTAATACCATAGTAGATCGGCCGTTATTTCTTGGTTGCCAAAATGGAGGATCTTGCATTCACCAAACAAGCATACTAGAGCTAACCCCCCCCTTACTACCTAAGCCACTTGCTCCAAAATGCCTAACCCACTTGCTCCACAATGATGAAAGCAAGAAGCCATAAAATTTTCACTCTTCTTAAAGCACCCATGGATTTGATTACTTGGGATTTTTTAAGTTGGCTATGCCTTCGATGGTAAGAACAATATCAAATAAATAGGATTAGAGATTAAGCATATACAAATCCAATTAAATTCTTTGGATTCATGAGACAAGAAATAATTTACATGTAAAAAGCTTATACAAAATGTATATGAAAAAATAAAAACAAAGGAGAGCCTCGCAGAGACTAATGTGGCACTTCCATCCACACCATTATTCTTTTATTTTATCAATAGTTTTCCAAATATCTTAATGGACCAAATCTACCATCTATCATTAACTAATGATGAGATCATGAGCTATTGTGTCTCCACAATAACCTGTTCAATAGATGGAATGATAAGAACTACCCACCAACTATCATTTAAGCAAGGTGAGGCCAAGTATAGATTGCAATGTCCTTCTGAGAGTAATGTCCATAATGGAACTAGACATTCAAAGACCTAAATGTAAAATAAAATGGGTGGATTCGTACCCCCTAGCTTCTCTTAACCTAAGAACAGTTGGCCTTGCAAAAAATTTGCAGTGATGTCCAATCATTAGAAGCATGAATTGACAAAGCATCATACATGGCACAAACAAATAATCACAAGCCACATACATAGGAGATAGAGACAAAATAGACCCCATGTATTCATGCACAAACCCTCAATCTCCTTGATTTGCTACCCATTCTTTTATCTAGTTACTTACCCTTTTCCCTTGATCATCATCACGGTGAAGTTGTGGCTTGTGGGATGCCGAAAATTAAGTGCATCTCTAGATTGGAAGTTTCATTACTTAATTGCATAGCTACTATCCCTCTCTCACACACCTCATAGAGCTAGGCATCACTATTGAGAAACGTACTTGCCTAGAATCCACTCACCATGTACGTATTTCCTTGTCACTTGCACAAGTTCCCTCGAACTGATCTGAATATTTGCTTCACATGTCCACGTTAAAATAAACATCTCCTATATTCTTATGTTGCTTTCAAATAATAGAGAATCCTACATATAGTACAAGATTGCATTGAAAGAATGCATGAGTTAAAAAATACTTGTAGCTAGCTACAGAAGGAGCACATCCAATATGACCCTCACAAAGGTTATTTAAGGATTGATAATGCTCACAAAAAGAGGAAGCAGTGATAACTTCATGAACAAGTTATCTCTCACCATCCTACAACTCTCTCCCTCAAATTTGCACTATGGTGGTTGCTATGGTCTTGTGCCCGCATGACCCTAAGCATCCTTGTAACTTGATGTAGCAATGTAGCTGTTCTTTAATAGGGAATGATGTTAACCATGAGCTTTGTCTCACCCACATGACCCTGAGCATCCTTGTAACTATCGTTGGCTTTAAAACCTTGATTTAACAACATAGGTGTTGCTCACTAGGTTTGTTGGAGCTAGAACTTCTGCTTAGAGTCACCCACTTTCTTCCCCTTGTTCTCCATCCTCTCCATGCCTTGACCACGTGGAAGAAGCTATTTGTGCTCTAGGATGAGCTCTTCTTCATAAATTTGGGAATTTTCATTCATCCTTAGATGGAGAACCTGGTGAAATGGATGTAATATTGCATGCGATGCCTTGAATGTTGTCCAAGGGTTGCATGTGTTACTTGTTAGCAAGTGAATGAAATCCTCTTCCAAAGGGGATGGGATTCCACCATTAGATCCCATACAGGTCTCAAGAATCTCTTTTAGGGAATTTGGATGTAGATCCCATACAAGACTTTTATGTGATGAGTTTTTGCATTTTTGTAAGTTAGTTCATTTGAATTTTAGTTACTTGAATTTGGTCATGGCAAATGCGACAATGTCTATCGTTATATTTGATTTCATTGTTAATATTTTTAAATTTGTTGCTAATATCTTGCATCTCGATGTTAGGTTCTGTAATTATAATTTATTTTATGTGTTTGGGTCAAGTTATGTGCTAAACTTGCTCTCTAAGGTTAAAAAATGGAGTTCGCTAACCCTAGTAACGCTGCAAGTAATAAAGCTGTTTGCATGGAATGATCAATGGTACAAAGTAAGGTGGATAAATGAGTGTGAAACAAAGGTGCACCGTGTTTTAATCGAAGAAGGCAATAGCATGCAAGGGAGACCTCAACTTCAATTTAAGGAAAGAATCATTGTTCCCCTAGAGCACAATTTAATGAAACGATTACGATTATTGTTCCACTAATAATCCTTCATTTGTGTCAAAGTGTGGCACATTGTCTGCATTTAACTTTAGTCAGTTTATAAATCCTTACTAAGTTGACCTTGGATTGTGTCTGGTGTCTATATCACTCTCACTAATAACAAAAATGCTTACCTCAATTTGAAATATACCTTGGATACTTTTCTGCACTTATCACATGCAATCGGATATAGTAAGGAGGAGCGTCACTTGGTAAATCAAAGAATGCCTGCTAAAATAGTTTAGAGTCATGATTAATGAGATGACACTACATGTGGAATTAAATGCAATAGAATTTCATTAGCATAACATTACATGTGATGAAAAAAAGTACCTATTGTGGTAGTAACAATCTAAAAGGGCCGTAAGTAAAAGTAATTATCAAGGCTATCGGATCATGCACCTTCTCTCATACGAAAAAACAATTATAAGTAAAAGTAGTTATCGAGGCTAAATCTTGTCTCATAGCCAAAACAAATGTAAGCCTACAAAACTAGTATCCATGCTCTACCATGCAAAAAAATATGACAACTGATGTACTATTTTCCATGCGTTACAATATGGTGTATGCACATGCTCATTTCCGCCTTCATTTCCAAGATAAACAAGAATGTGAAGTAGAAATATCTACATGTGCTTAAATTTTCAATATGCAAAGAAAATTTAAGGTCTTTAGAATTGTTTGATACTTTTTTAAAGAAATTGTGTGGAATTTTTCTACAAGTTGTCATATGCAAGTAAAGTATTGTTTTACATGGGTGCCTCCTACACGTTTGCCAATAAGAACAAAAAGTAATTTTAATGCTTAATGAAATAGACTACTTGTAGTTTTTATTAGATCGTGATCATGCAAGATAGAACCACGCCTGACGAGGTGTTCTATTTCAAGAACTTAGTGCTTGCATGTTTGCATTTAGGAGCTTGTTGAAAGCTCCTTTAAAAGCTACGGCATACTTGGAGAACATGTATATTGTTGCTAGGTCTATGGAGTGGCAGCACCATTGGCAGATGCGGTCGACCTGTGTTAGCCGAGACGGTGAACATGGCGGATGGATTGGAAGATGATGGGGAAAGTGATATGTCGATGTTGACCTTATAAGCTTTGGTAGGGTTTCAAATTGGGAACATTGAGTACATAGCATGACATTTATAGGTTTGACTCTTGTGATGACATGGGTGTAAAATTTTTTTTTTTTTGGGGGGGGGGTGGGGCACGGGAAGGGGGGGTATTGAAAACCTCCACATTTTGTGCTACCCTATTTACATACGACCAAAAATACCCGCAATCTATGTAGTTATGTGAACCTAGATGTTTGAATGAAGTTTTTGGTGAAGAGTGAATGGGTGTGACATGATGAGAGGACCTCCCTATGTCGTGCTAGTAGTGCTAGCATGGTTGAGTGCGCTCTCCTAAAGGGACTTTAGAGGTATCCCCCACAATGGAGGAGGTTTGGGTTAGAATTAGGCTCTAGGACTAGTCTTGAGCTTGTATTGTGCATTATTGCTGGGTTTTGTAGCTCCCCCATTGGAGTTTAACTTGCAAGCCCAACATCTCTACAATTTTGTAAATATTTGTCCATGCTTTGCAATAAATACCTATAGAGAAGTCATGTCCTAGCCTTGCAAATGCAGAGAAGCCACATCTTGGCTTTGCAATTAGGTTGGGTTCACACCACCCAGAGGCCATCCTCCAAAAGATGATGTGAAGGGCTGTGGCTCTAGTTGGGCCAATAGGAGGTGACATGCCCAAACACTAACACAAAAGATTTGTGTATGGCCCCTGAAGGTTGCCAACTGCATGGCCAACTCCTGGAACTGCTATGCTATGTGATTGGCCCATTCCATCTCCTCCAACCGCTACACCAATCACATGCTGGTAGCAGCCTAGTGATTGTGGTTGACCACACTTGGCAGCCATCCTCCAATTCGATTTCTTCCTCCATGGGTGGGTGGGTGGGTGGTGTGAACCCACCCTTAATAGCTATGGGAAAGTCTTGTCCTAATGGTATCAAAAGTGTTGCTAAGGTAGAGAGGAGGAGAGCAAATAGCTATAAAATATGTCCCATAGGGAACTTTTATTCAAAAATCGAATTAAGTAATTAAGCGAAGCTTAATGTGTGGAGTAGGCAAAGGTAGAGAAGACGCTTGGAGAGGAGTGTGTATGCCATGAGTGGAGGGGTTATGTGGGGAAGAGGTTATGCAAAGTCTGATAAGATATTGTAATTGAATATCTTGGCGAGATCTTTTCTGAAGAGAGAGAGAGAGAGAGAGAGAGAGCTATCTTCAATAACAACCTTCCTTAGTAGTAGACTAGACGGAGACTTTGAGACGCTTATCTGGGAGGATGAAATGTTGTACCGTGTGGTACTTAGAACTTGTAAACTCTATTATAGAGCTAGAGTCTAGACAATGTAAGCGTGACATCAGGAACGTGGAATCTTGAGACTTTTTGGCCCTTCTCTCATCACTCTCTCTCTCACACACTTTTTGTTTTTTTGTGAGCTCTCTCTCACACACACGTAGACACACACACACACACTCACACAGAGCTTCTGGGTGGAGCACACTGGGCTGTGGGTTCCTTTTCTTTTTAACACACACTCACACACACCAAACACCCCTCCACAGAACGCCTATAGATGGTACGCGAGGTTGTGATGTTGGGATTAGGCACGACCTACTTTGGGCGAAGTCTGATGCAGTCAGACAACTTGGGTTGATTCATCATCAGAGAAAGAGAAAGAAAGAGAGAGAGAAGACAGGGTTGATCTATGAGAGAGAGAGAGAGAGAGAGAGAGAGAGAGAGAGGGAGGCAAGACACACATACACATCTTGTGGATTGATCAACAGAGACACAGAGAGACCAGTCACAGACACTACACACACACACACACACACACACACACACAATCTTGTGGGTTGATCATCAAAGACACAGAGAGACAGCTACCCAAACACCTCTTGTGGAATGATTCATGAGAGAGACAAATACAGGCAGAGAGACGGAAGTGACAGTTTTTGAGAGCTTTTTCCTGAGAGCAGAAGACACAGAGAGAGAGAGAGAGAGACACACACACACACACAAGTGCTTCAAAGCATCACCATCCCACACAGTCGAGGCCTTGACTCAGTTCCTTTGCTGCCACGCGTTTATCTTCTCTCTTACGGCTTCCACCGTCCTTTATAAAAAAAAAAAAATATTGGACCTTGTGTCTCTTTCGTCTTCCTGGCCTCTGCCTACCATAGATCTCATCTTTATCTGTGCACAGCCTTCCTACTACTGTCTTCCCTTCCAGCTTGATGGGTTCCTCTCCAAAGATTTGTCCCCTCCTCGTCCTTTCCTTGTCATCTTCCCTTGGCTCCTTGCTGCCCCCCCTCTCTCTCTCCCGTGAATCTGCCTGCCCCTTCTCCCAATTTGAGCGCGATTCGAATATCGGATCTTCCAAGCTTTTCCCCCTTTGGAGCCCTAGCTCCTTTTCCTTCTGCTTTTGCGATCCCACTGCTCTTTGAACGGTCAGTCTCTGCAGTGAATCGGCATCTAGCTGCCTTGTGCATGTCTCGCGTGCGGCTGGGTTTGGTTATCATTCTTGGATATTGGCCGACAGCTTTCGCAAGACTACGTCGGAGTTTCTGAAACTGTGGAGACTCTCAACATGCGAAAAGGATTGTCTATGGTCGGGTAGAACAAAATGAAGCGCGAGATCTGGGGTATAAATTTTCAGACATTTGGATGACTGCTAAGAAGCAGCCAAAAGCTTCGGATAGGGGCTGACCAAGATCTTACTGGCAATCATTAGGGTTCAATCTGGTCTTAACATCAGCTGCGCATAGGCTGGATGGGCAGTAGAGCATCTCACCTTGCCTAGTTCCGCCTTCAAAAGGGGTGCGATCAATCGTCCCTCAGATGGCAGAAGCCTCCGGCGGCCCGACTTTCATGTACATTTCTTCCGATAATGTAAAAGGGCTGATTCTTGCTCTTTCTTCGAGCCTTTTTATCGGCGCCAGTTTCATCGTGAAGAAGAAGGGACTTAAGCGAGCTGGCGCTTCGAATTTGAGGGCAGGTTCGTATGTTGTGTCCATGATAGCCGTTGCGTTTAATGCAGTAAATTTCTGTTCGTTAAAGTCCAAGCCTTGCGTAAAGCAATAGATCTGGTTTGCGCTCGCGCCGAATCAAGGGGGTTTTAAATTGGTTCGAACATGAAGGGAAGAAGTATGTAAATACGTTGCGTGAAGTTAGCGTAATTGTAAACCTCGGTTATTGACATGGTTGTCACCCTATCATCTCATCATTCCCGTGAATATGGTCTAACCTCATGCGAGTGAAGGCAATCCAATTGTATCGATTTGTCTGATTGATCCCACCTTTTCGCAATCCAATTGTATCGATTTCCAATTGTATCGATTTGTCTGATTCATCCCACCTTTTCGCAAAAAGGTCCTGAAGGGCTCCTTAAGTTTCCGTCTTTGTGTAGGTTTAAGCAGGATTGGTGGTCTTGATGGTCTGAGCGAACTGAGAGCCGGCATTAGAGAGTTTGACAGTCAGGTCTCATACTAGTATTATTCCTTGTTTGAGATCTTCACCCGTGTGAAAACATGCATGCTCTTTATTGTAAGCGTGGTGAATTGTCTCCACGTCGTACCTGCCCTTCTGTGATGTGTATGGTGGTAATTCGGCTGCATTTCTAGAGACAAAGTGCACATACTTTTATCCACTAGCCTTAGCCTAAAGTGATAGAGTATTCAAGGCCCTCTATTAGTGTCTAAAGGTCTACTCCCACCTTTGGCTACTTCTGCTGGTCCATCCTATGTGATGGAGTTGATTTTTACCTCAGGGTGAGTATCACAGGTTAGAATTTCATTGCTCATTTTGCTTTTATGAAAAAAAATTGGGCATGTTCCCCAATGCATTTATTCTTGCCCTTGCGCACACGCACGTATGTAGTCTACATGTGCTTTGATACCCAATCGAAAATACTTATAGGAGGAAACTAGGAGAAGAGCACTCAAACGGCCCCCTTCCTGCTTTGGGTTCCTAATAATGAATTCCATGATTGTGTTCACACCTCACTCAAGTGCCTTCCAAGTGTTTTACGGGAACATTGATGATGCCTTGCCGGCGTTGCACCAAGCTTAAGTAGCCATATCTGTCAAGGCTGATGTATATTTCTTAGACCATGTGGCTACACATAGAACAAATGTATCATGTTTCAGAAGATAAGTCGTGGGACGGTTATCTGGTAGAGATTTGAAAGACAAGTTGACAGTTCGCAGGTTGAAAAAAAAACCAGGTATCCCAAGGGCTTGGAATAATGGCTCACAAGATTGGAAGGTTGCTTCAGACCTTCTCCAACAGATGATGTATGGTGAGATTATGTATGATGGTGTGCTCGTCTTGTATAACTATGGTTTGCATTGACATGGACAGGATCAGTTCCAGAATATGACCACCAGTCTTGGATCTATGAGGAAGCAAATAGACTTACTGAATTGCTTAGTCCAAATACAGCACTATAATGAGGATGATTTTTAGTTTCTCGCATTTGGGCAGGATGGCATAGCAAAATATGCAATGCAAACACAACGAATAAAAACTTGCCATATGGGATACTGATCGATGCTGGGGCAAAGTGGACAGCAAGGCACATAGTGGGACAACGAAGATCTATGTTATTTTGGAGTTCTTTATGATGATCCTGCCAGGATGGATTCAGTGTCCAGGGCAAAGCATTTCAGCACTTTTCCTTTTTTTATGGTGGGCATGCATGATAGTAGGGAGCCTTGGTCGTTCGCCACATATGTGAGAATCAACTTAGTCTGAGCGTGGATGGTTGTAATAAAGGTCAAATTTGAGCCAGGTTAGAGAGGCTAGGAATGGCCAGGGCTTGTCTAGGCAATAGAAATGGCTAAAGGGGAACTGTGAACGGGACAATGTAAGTTGTCCCCCCAGTCATTGTACCTCCTGTTTTGATGTGACATCTGCACTCCCTGCTATACTCAGCTCTCCTGCTTCCTCACTGTCTGTGCTTGCTGCAAATCCTAATCTCTCTCTCCCCCCCCCCTAGGGCTGCCAATGCTTGGGTTATGCCTATAGCACGGCTGCCTGAGGGTTGGTCTGTGAGAGATGGGAGCACGAAAGAAAAGATTGATCACATTAAGGAAACAATGCCCCAGAGGGGCACAAGCAAAAATAGTTTTTAATGACAAGATGACAAGGAGCAAGGTTCTCAAACCAACTAACAAGCTGAGAGGCACCAGTATGGATCTTAGAGGAGCTCATCCCAATAGTGAAAGAAGGTTGAAAGGAATGAAAGTGGGCTGTTTACAAAGATGGGAAAGCATTAAGCAGAGACTTCAAATCTGGACCCAAAGAAAAGACTCAGTCTTAAACTGATGTAAATGCAGGCTGTTTATCTTTATAGTAGATCATAGCTAGCCTATAATATCCTTGGAGATGCTGTATGCACTCCAAGAGACTCTCTAATACTCAACTCTTTGTGGTGTGTTTTGTCTCATAGGTCCATGAGGCCTTCCACAGATGTTAACAAATCTTTCTTTCTTTTCTGTCTACAGCCGCTCGCCTGCTCACTAGTCCTCTCCCCTGTGGCATCTCCCTCTCCCTTATACCTCCCACTTTCTATTATCTTCTCCCCCTTTTCCAAAGCTGCTTTTACCCCTCACATGAGCTAAGGCTCATTCATTTCCTTAGGTCCGGGGGGTCGGGGGGGGGGCTTTGCTGATGAAGACTGCTAAAGGTTGCTAAGGCTTATCTTTTAGAATGGAATATGGGAGGCCTTTGAACTGGACCAAGCTGGCAGACGTGTGCATCCAATGTGTCTAGGGTCCGGCTTGTTTTGTCTGAGGTCTGCTGCTCTTGTGGCTTCCTGACACAGCTCATGCAGTTACATGGCAGTTTTGCATTGGCTGGGCCGTCTTGGAACAGACAGGTATGTTGCTCCTATGCTCATTCTCCTGTTGAGCCTATGCTAGGCTGGGGTTGCTGATGAAGACTGCCAATGGTTGCTAAGGCTGATTATCTAGATTGGAGTGTGGGAGGCCTTTAATAGGCTGCCACATGTGCATCTGAGCTATCTGTGGGGTTTGACTTGTTGTTAGCCATGGCAGTCTTGCATGGGCTGCCTGCTGTTGCGTCTGCCTATGTGGAACATCTGTGGCTGCTGCTGTCTCAGCATCGAGCCTAGGCAGTTGCCCCTAAGCTGTCGATACCCATGACAGATCTGGTGGTCCTCTTTGTAGCATAATGCGGGGAAGTGTCAAAGTTGAATGTCAACATTACTTAGCAGATTTCTTTGGACATGAGATGCTTGGGTTGCTGTCTCGTTCTTTGCTTTGCTTCCTCCAGATAACGTGACTAAGATAAAAGAATACTGATAATGATATCTTCAAACATTATGGATAAAGGTGAGTTAGGATTCCTTTGAAGGAGAGCAAGAGCTTAGGCTGGCAATTTGTTGAAAGCTCAATTTGTATCTGAGCCCTAATAATTTTCTTGGGTACGAAGCCAAGATAATGTGCAATTAAAGGTGCTGTGGTGTTTGTTGGGATCCACTCACTGATCTATTGATTTTCCATGGGCTAGAATGCTTTATTAGGCTCTTGAACATGGATTTAGACTTTGTTTTGGCTTAATTGATTGATGAGGTGGTAATTCCTTCTAAAATGTTTAGACTTCACAAGCAGTTGTAGCTTGAATGGAGAGATTTTGGACTACCTTTTGATTAACCTTCTCCTTTAGTGCTAGCCTTCATTATGGCTGAGTCTGCCCTTCACCTCCGGAGTGCCGACAGAAACTCAGTACGAAGACTTTGTATAAATGGATGCTCAAGTATGTGTGGGTGTGTGGATTTGTATGTGTGAGAGCATATTTTTATACTATGGTCTACACCCACTGTTGGGCGCTGATGACGTCAGTGGGGATGTCATAGTAGCTAGTCCCTGCTATGCATGATGGAGTTTATGGTTTTCAACCTTGTGAGTGACTATCATGAGATTGAAACTGCACTATGTTGTGTTTTTAGAGGATGAGTTTGGGAATGTTCTTGGATTCATCTAGGTATATAGGTAATTCCTTCTCTAGAATGTTTTCCTCGTTGAAAAAAATGTTGCTGTTACGGGTAGTGGGTGTACAGTGTTTTGGTGCTAAAGCATTTCTCCTTTTTTTTGGGGCATTCTCACAATGCTTGATTAATGTTTTGTAAATTTTTGTGGCAGGAATGGGAGGCTACTCTTACTTGTATGAACCTCTCTGGTGGGCAGGCATGATTACTAGTATGCATTTATAACTTGCCTTTTCTCCTAGCTTTTGGATCTTTCCTGTCTAGATCAAAGGCAGAGTATTCAGTGGTTGATGTAGGTACCCATTGTTGCAGTGATTGTTGGGGAGGTAGCCAACTTTGCCGCGTATGCATTTGCTCCTGCTATTCTTGTCACTCCCCTCGGAGCCCTCAGCATTATTGTCAGGTGCAGCAGAATTGTTCATTTGGTTGCCAAGCTATTTGCAAATGAAAAAATATGGCTAGATTTGTTTGCAGTCATCAAATACCAGAATATGACATTTGAAAATGGAATCTTGCATCTTGGACTGGTCTTTTGCAGTGCAGTGCTTGCACACATGATGCTGAAGGAGAGA
The DNA here is from genome assembly GCF_047967505.1 of Dipteris shenzhenensis. Lineage (NCBI taxonomy): Eukaryota > Viridiplantae > Streptophyta > Polypodiopsida > Gleicheniales > Dipteridaceae > Dipteris > Dipteris shenzhenensis. The sequence goes on from NC_141611.1 coordinate 30,750,010, forward strand.
TTGCATGTCCTAGGGATACTAGGCTGCATTCTTTGTGTGGTTGGCTCAACTTCCATCGTCCTTCATGCTCCTCCAGAGCGTGAGATAGTGTCTGTGAAGGAAGTTTGGACACTTGCTACAGAACCTGGTGGGTTTCTTGTAAACCTGGTTATTTCCCTGCACAGAAGAAAAGAAGCTCATGGGGATTGAAATTTATTATTTGTGAAAGAGTTCTGACTGTCATTTTTTGCCCACAATAGATATGTCTTTTGATCTAAGGTAGGATTTTCTCTATATTTTAACATATGAAGACTTTCTCACAGATTGTCTTGGATTTTTCACAGCTTTCTTGCTGTATTCAGTTTCGGTTGTAGCACTGGCTCTGGTCCTCATTTTTCATTTTGTTTCTCGCTACGGCAACACACATGTCATGGTATACATTGGTGTCTGTTCCTTGATGGGTTCTCTTTCGGTATGTTGCTGCAACCTCCTCATATAGTATCTCTTCTGCTTAGCGAGTTGCAATTTTAGGGATTGCATGAGCTTTTTGATGGCTATAATGTAGATGTTGTGTGTCTACTCCATGCTGTGCATGATGGAGTTTAAGGTTTCGAGCCTTGCATCCATGCTATTAATGAGGAAGTTCATGTTTTGAACGTTGTGACTGCACACTTGTAAAATGCACAGTATTTGTTTGTGAAAATGAATCTAGGCTTTCATTACTCTATATACTGAGCCATTACAATGTCTTCATTTAGGTAATCTGACTGGAATTTTTTTTCAAGAACTCCAGCATTAGATTAATTTATTACTTTTCTGAGTTGCTTACTGTGGGTGTGTATATCAGCTTCATAATATCTTGGAGTTCGTGACTATCACCTCCTTGACAAGCTCCAAATGCCTTTACAATGATAACTCATCTCTGTTTGCTTGCAGCTCACCAAGTACCACGTCAAAGTATCCACCTTTGGTAAAAGTCCATCCACCTGAAGACACCTATGTAACTCACAATTGATACTTCAATCATTGTTGCCATTCTTCTCACACTCCAACCTAGAGTGGCCTACCTCATTGTCATCCCTCTTGGTGTTGACAGCCCTGTCCTAAGCCTCACATTGTGAGAAACCCTTACTGTACACCTTCGAAAGAAATATGGATGCATGCACTATGCTTCTGCCGTATTAGCGGACATGCAAATTTCACCTTGTGAAGTTTTTGTCCAAGCTGCGGCCTGCTGGTATTGTGATAATTCTTTCTATCTTAAATGGTGTGTTGCCCTATCAGCTAGATTTAGATTTAGATGCTCGTTGGGGAGAGACTAAAATGAAAACGTTTATACTTCACAAGCAGTTGTAGCTCGAATGAAGAGATCTTGGACTACCTTTTGATTAGCCTTTTCCTTTAGTGCTAGCCTTCGTCATGGCTGAGTCTGCCCTTCACCTCCGGCGTGCCGATAGAAACTCAGTACGAAGACTTTGTATAAATGGATGCTCAAGTATGTGTGCATGTGTGGATTTGTATGTGTGAGAGCATATTTTTATACTATGGTCTACACCCACTGTTGGGCGCTGATGACGTCAGTGGGGATGTCATAGTAGCTAGTCCTTGCTATGCATGATGGAGTTTGTGGTTTTCAACCTTGTGAGTGACTATCATGAGATTGAAACTGCACTATGTTGTGTTTTTAGAGGATGAGTTCGGGAATGTTCTTGGAATCATCTAGGTATATGCATGCACTATTGCTCAACGTTATCCCTCTTGGTGTTGACAGCCCCGTCTTAAGACTCACATTGTGAGCAACCCTTACTGTATTTCACCTTCGAAAGAAACATGGATGCATGTACTAGTGCTTAATATTAGACATGTACATGTGGATGTACACTTGGTCTGCATATCTAATGTGAGTCATGCTAAAGGCAAACCTGAAGGACAACCTTTCCATGAGGTCTGCCCTTTTTTGTTCTGACTCTTCCTCAAGACCTGCTCCTCTATCTTTTTATCTACCTTCATCTCTTGCACTCCCACAGAAATTGTTCAAGTTGATCATAGTAGTAGCACTTTTGTCTCTTCTCGTTCTTGCTCTTTGATTGAAGAGTCTTGCTCTTTTTTTGTTCTTGCTTTCTGACTGAAGAATCCTTGTCAGCCTTCTTCTTGCCCTTGCCCTTGTTTGGGTTGCTCTTTGGCGTTGCCTCTGTCGAGAGCAACAAAAGCATCTAGCCTCCTTCAGGGGCAACGGTTGGAATGTGATTGGCTTCAATTGTTCTCTAGCCATCAAAGTCATAACCAACCCGTTGAAGCTCCTTGGAAGCTTTCTGACCATGAACTTGGCTAATTGACTAGTATCCGCCTTTTGACCGACTTTCTTTACCTTACCAAATGGTCGCTAACAGATTCTCCTTCATTCATGGCTTGTTTGAATAACTGATTCTAGAGTATAAGAATCCTTGTTGCATAAGTGGTCTCAAGCAGATCCTTTAAGATCGTTCATGATCGTTCAGGCCTCTCATATTGTCACCGCTATTTGAATGTGCAGAAGCACAACTCCGAGCATTCATATTGATGTTCATGGAAAGTGCCTTGGCATCTTTTAGTATTCAGTCCCTGTCTGTTTGCACGCAGAGCGCACCATGTGGCGCCTAGATGTGAGCCGGGTGCGGGGTCCCTAGTCCTGTCCCATAGCTGCCCACAAAGCTCCATAGTCCCCCAAAAAGTCCCGAGAGGGGATAGACTGTGGAGGGCTGAAGAGCGCTTTATATCCAAGGTTCTCCTAGGGGCAAGTGCTTATGGGATGCACCCTCCCCATGTACATGTGTTAGAAGCCCGCAGACGACTCCAACTTCTTTGTTATTTTCCATGGATCACTCTGTGTATGCGAGGGTGAAGGCCATTACCTCCAACACTGTCCGCCACTAGATATTCAAAGGTCACCACCGTCCTTGTGTAGTCCATCCAACCTCGGGGTTGAGCCTTGCTTCTTCCATAACATCCTTGCCACCATATTGCCGCAAATCTTTATTTTTGGGTTCAGATAGTTGTCACCAAAACTTGGAAATGGCATGTAGATAGCATGAATACATTTCACAACACACACTTCAAGCAACTTGACAAGAATTTGGGAGCAACCCCATCTGCCTACAACTCCATCTACTACTATGAAATTGCTCGATCTGATCTCCGCAAGCTTCACAACTCCCTGTACTGTCTAAGTTTCCTAACACGACCTGGCCTCCAAGCCGCGAGGCGACCACATGGCAAATGACGATATTTTAGTCTTATTGGTGTCATTTGGTCCTAGACCTTAAAATTGGCCTTGTGCCGCCAAATCAGCTAGTTGGTCTCCTTCATGGTTGTCTTTGAGTGCATATTGTACATGTCCTACTTTTCATATAATTAAGGTGGATTTCTTTGTTGGAGTTTAGCACCTTCTGATGTATCATGTGTACAGTAGGAGTGAAGGGGGGCCACTCAAGCTAGGAGACTCAACCTGCTTGGTCCGGTTACTAGGCCTAGTAGCCTACTTGAGGGTAGAGGTGGCCCCCTTATGGCAGCCTGGTCGGCCCATTATTGCAGGCCGACTAGAGGGTGAGGTCCCCCCATCTCATGTGTGGAGGTTTTGCCCAGCAGTTGAGGGCTTTTCCCCAAGATCCCTTGCTCTCTCTCTCTCTCTCTCTCTCTCTCTCTCTCTCTCTCTCTCTCTCTCTTGCCCCCCCGCTAGCCTCTCCCTCCCACTAGTCTCTCCGCTCCCTCCCGCTAGCCTCTCCGCCCCCTCCCGTAGCCTCTCCGCTCCCTCCTGCTAGCCTCTCCCGTAGCCCCTCTGCCTCTCTGCCTTGCCCCTCCGCCTCTCCGCCGTGCCCCTCGCCTCTTCGCCCTGCCTCTCCGCCCTGCACCCTCTCCCGCTAGCCTCTCCGCTCCGCCTTGCTCCTCGCCTGTCCGCCTTGCGTGTCCGCCCTCTCCCCCTCCCGCTCTGCTACCTCGCCTCCCTCGCTGCCCCTCCGCCCCTCATTGCTGTCCCTCGCTGCCCCTCCGCCCTGCTACTTTGCTGTCCCTCGCTGCCCCTCCGCCCTGCCATCTTGCTGCCCCTCCCGCACTGCTCTTGTTTTGCCCCCTCCTCCTGCAGCTCCGCCCTCCTGCAACCCCTCCTTTGCCCAGTGCTGCCTCCCCCATAATGAATGGCAAAGGGGGATGAGGACAGGGGACTAGGCGGTAGACCCTTCGGTCCAAGTTTACATACGCGAGGAGATGGGAAAGGGGAACGGTGACAAGGGGAAAACACAAAAGCAACTCAGCCTGGAGGACTTCAACAAACGCAGTAACTGGAGCGGTTTGATAGTGGACAGCACCGCGGCTCAGAAGAAAGGGGTCCACCCGAAGCCCATGCCGCTCACCACATCCTCGATCTCTATGGTTACCACCACTATTTCACCACCATCATCCGCCTCATCATCTACGCCACCTCTCTCCCCCTCTCTTGCATCATCATCAGAGGTCTCCTCTCAAGTAGCCCATCACTAGCCCCACCAGCGACGGCTCCACAATACTTTTTCCTGGTATCCCCTCTACCTCTCAGTCAGCCACCATTGATCACCTCGTCTGGCCTCGCTACTCCTACATACCACTCCCCTGTCCAGATCACGCTGTCCCCACCCTCAGTACGACCTTAGCAGCCCATCTTCATTCCAATCCCTCTCAAGATCTAGTTCCCACTTGGACCAGGATATCTTAGGCCCCCACCAGATGCTTGGGACTCCCTATTGGCTGAGATACACAACATTCGGGCCCGCCAAGCAGAGCTGACACATTACACTCAGGAGCAGGTCCGATACACTGTGGAGCAGGCCTGATACACCCAGGAGCAGACCCGCGTTATACACGAACAGGACACCCTTATCCAGGGGCTCAGACACGACATCACACAGCTTCGAGAGGAGCTCGAGACCCTGAGAGCTACGCTTGGAGGGACCCCCGTCACAGAGATGGAGGCACAGATAGCCACGATACAGTCGGCTATAGCAGAGACGACTAGGTGGGTAGATGTGGCGAAACAGGAGCCCGCGAAGGCAACCGTTTCAGTCGCCATACAGGAGGAGCAGCAGAGGGCTTCGAAGGCCCTCAACATCCGGATACGAGGGATCACGCGAGATAGTACTAGCACCACTACGACTCCCATGGAGGAGGCGATGACCTTTGTGACCACCACCATGGGGGTCCCCGACCATGGCATAGAGGGAGCATGGCGTGTTGGGAGAGACCGCAATCGAGAGTAGTCCCTAGTCATTCGCTTCAGAGATTCACATGCCGGATACGAGGGATCACGCGAGACAGTACTAGCACCACTACGACGCCCATGGAGGAGGCGATTACCTTTGTGACCACCACCATGGGGGTCCCCGACCATGGCATAGAGGGAGCTTAGCGTGTTGGGAGAGACCGCAATCGAGAGCAGTCCCTAGTCATTCGCTTTAGAGATTCACGTGCTGAACTAGCGACACTCCGACGTCGAGCCGCTCTACGAGAGCATCCCACCTTGTCCATGGATGAGGATTTGACACCACTACAGATTGAAGAGCGGCGAGTTCTTCTCTAGCAGCGTGATGTTGCCTGCAAGGAGGGAAAATGGGCCGTGGTCCGAGATAGTAGGTTGATCGGCACCCGTCGGGCTCCCACCTGTACAGGGCCTATGAGACTTAGGTTTCCGAGACCCTCGCCTTTGGAACTGTAATGGTACCTTATGGTCAGACCCAGGGAACTTCTCAAAATCTTACACAGGATGAGACATAGTGTTTTACACGGAGACACACCAGAGCCTAGAGCGTCCACTACCGATAGTCAGTGGCTACACATGGGAATCAGCCTTCAGGGATGAGATGAGGGATACATGAGGAGTTCGAGGATCAGGCGGGGTCGCAGTATTGTACAGGTCTTCCCTCGCTGGAACCATCTCCATTGAGAGGAAGGACGCACACTCCCGATTCATGTGGATCCGGATCCAACGCACAGCCAGTCGTGACCTTTTCATAGCAATATGCTACTTTCCGCCAAACACATCCCACTTCGCCAGAGTGGCACGAGAGGAGGGTGAGACATCGCCATATGCACCCTTACATCAGGATATCCCCGACCTTTCAGCCTGCGGGGAGGTTCTCCTTGTTGGGGACTCCAACGCCAGGACGAGCACGCGCCAGGCACCACTCCTGGTCTTCTGAGACGACTCTATCATGCTACCAGACATGGACCTAGACGGAGCAGGTATGACTAGGATCTCATCGGACTGACACCATATGGACACGCGCTTCTTGATCTGGGCAGGATGCATGATCTCATCAGCTACAATGGGCTTGACCTATGGTCCTCCTCCGGTGGTTTTACTTGCTTTCCACACGGGTGGGGCACTAGTGTAGTAGATTATATCATGGGATCCCCTACCTTCACCTCATGTATCACCGACTTCACTGTAGCACCACTCCCTCCAGGAGCTGATCACACATATCTATTCTTCACTATTGCCACCCCACGCTTAGCCACACCACACACACCACATAGGAAGCACGACACCTACTACTCTGGATGCCTAAACGGACTCCTAACCTACATCGATCACAAACTACTCATAGAGGACCGTGCTGTCTTGATTAGTTGCACACTCAACGAGGCTGTCCTCCAAATCTTTTCCCACACCACACGGTCCACTAGACCACCACCTCTTGGTTCTATACCCTGCAACAATTGGTACGATGCGGAGTGCAAGGCTTATCGCCGGCAACTCCGACTTGAAACCAGATGTCACCTCTTGAACACACTAGACACGATACGCAAGTACCGATGTCTCATACGTCGAAAGAAGCAGACATTTCTTCGTCGAAATGAGGAGCTGCTGCTGAACATCTTGTACAGCAACAACTCTAAGGAATTTTGGCGGAGATTCCTTGAGTATAGGTCTCCATCACCCCTCACCGACACGAGAGTTTGGCACACGTATGCACACCATCTTTATGATGTCCCACACCAGCCTACTCCAGATCTCACACACACCTCGCGCCACCACTTGCACGTTGTTCACCAGAGGGAGAGTCAAGGACGCAACATTGAAACTGCACAATGGCTGAGCTAAGGATCACGAGGTGCTATGCACTGAGTTTATCGCATATGGGATCGACACGTTAGCCCCGATCCTAGCAAAGCTATTCAATGATGTTGTTTGCCTTGGCTTCCCTCGCACTTGGACACTCAACACCATCACCCCCATCCACAAGGTAGGGGATCCCATGGACCCGAGTAACTACAGGACTATCATGATTGGACATGTGATGTCGAAGATCTATGCAGCAGTATTAGATGCATCGGTCAGCCTGTTCGCAGAGATGAGAGGGCTTAGAGCAAAGGGTCAGGCCAGTCTCAGGCGAGACCATGGGACTATGGATCACATACTCACACTCAAGAGTGTCATTGAGGAGGCCAGATCACGGAAGGGGAGAGTATATCGCTGCTTTGTGGATTTTTGCAAAGCCTTTGACACAGTACCTCGAGCTCGTCTCATCACACGTCTACAGGTACTGGGATTTGATTAGGAGATCATCTGGGCAGTCATGGCACTTTATGAGAGTCTCAGGTCGAGTTCGGACAGGCGCAGGTTGGACAGATGAGATCATGAGTACCATAGGGGTCAAACATGGTTGTCTCTTATCACCAATCCTGTTTGGCCTCTATATCGATGAGCTTGAGACTTCCATGGGGGCTTTCGGAGGGATCGGTTGCTCACTTGTTGGGATCATGATGAGGATTCTTCTTTATGTAGATGACGTGGCATTCTTGTCGTCCACACCTGAGAGGCTCCAACGACATCTGGATGCACTGCAGGCTGTTTGTTTATCCCATGATTTGGAGGTCAACCTTGGCAAGACCCAGGTCATGATCTTTAACACCTCTCGAGCAAACATGCAACAGAAGAAGTTCACTTTCGGTGGGTCACCAGTTGAGATCGTATCCTCATACACTTACTTGGGGGTCATCTTCTCTGGCCTGATCTTCACGATGACTGAGTAGGGGATACACCTCACTGGCTCGGCTAGAGAGATAGTGCTTCCACTCCCACTTCCAGGACCCTCGGACCAAGGCTCTTCTCTTCGACTCCTTGGTCCGACCAGCTGGTATGTATGGCAGCCCTTGTTGGAGACCTGACATGTCTGAGATAGAGTGGACACGGGTGGAGCACCTGCAGACCCTCATGCTCTCACGGATGATCCGGGGGAAACCATATGTACCACATCACATCATTCAGGCCGAGTTTGGTGCTTCTCCACTCCAGCTAGATGCAGCCTTTTAGACCATCACATATCTACACCAGGTTAGATCACTACATCGGGTTAGATCATATGGGGACTGCACATCAGGGAGACAGAGGTTGCTATGGTTGGCTCCCGAATGAGGTTGGCAGCAGAGGGAGACGAGCGATGCTGGTATGCTCGGACTCACAGATGGTTTGTGACACTAGGGTTTCACATCGATAGGATACCTCCTTCTTAGTACAGTTTAGATGCTCCTCCGGTACTCCCACCCACCATCCCGATTGGGCCACACACCAACCAGGTCATTCGAGAGGATCTCCTGCAGCTACACACCTTTAGGACTTGGTTGGAGGCGAGGGAGCTTTGAGTGAAGCTGAGTTTCTACAGAGATTACTGTCTTCGTATTTCGGAGGAGGGATTCATCACACCACCGGGGTACACTGAGCTTCATATGCCTCACTCACTTCGAATCTCCATCGGACAGTTTTGGGTATCATCACACCACCTTCGCATAGAGAGCGGTAGAGCATCAAGGGGTGCCGTGCATGTCGGTCTCCTGGAGGAGGCTCAACGCAAGACCAAAGCCACCGTGACTCCCGTGGGACGTATCCCGGGTCTAAACAATGACGAGAGGTCCCCTAGAGTGATCTGTGTGTCCCCTCGATGTTTCGTGTGTCGTGCTATGATCGTTGGGTCAGGGACTCTGTCACATCTGCGGCTAGAGACTCGACGATCAATGTCACTCGATGGGAAGAACTCTGTGATCCTACTCTGAGAGGTGTCTGATGGTGTGGCCAAGCCCCGTCGCCTCAGTAAGTACTCTCTGTGTCGGACCCCCTCCTGAATGAAGGCCGCGAGACATCTCTGATGTGGGTAGGCGAGGAATCTAGAAAGGACCCAGAGCCGTCTTTGAAGAGATAGTGGTAGCGACCTCGGATCTTGTAGTACATTGGGCACCTGAAAATAAAATGCTCCTCCGACTCAACCTCCTGACAGTCGCACAATATGCATACGCTAGCGTTCGGCTATGCACCAGCCAGAGCGACGTGACATACGGAGGATTCCGCTCCGCTCCAGTCTTTTTTCTTTTCATTGTCACACTTAGATGTATGTGATTATGTATGATCAGACTTAGGATTCAGCACGGGTGATGATGCTCATTTGAGTAGCTCTACCCTTACTGTGATTTGTATCAAGTTTTCTTTCAGTCTCAGAGACCCATTGATCTTCCGAAGACTCTAATAAAATCTCTCTCTCTCTCTCTCTCTCTCTCTCTCTCTCCCCCCCCCCTTCCTTTTGCAGTTTAGTTCTTGTGCTCTTTTTTTTGTTCAGTTTCCGCTGCACTCATACATGGGTTTAGAGCCAAAAGGTTGTCTGAGGACCAGAGACGTGGAGGGCATGTAGAGCTAGCAAACTGCGTGGAGTTTTGGGCTGCTGGTACCTAGGTACTTTCAGTCCCATTGAAAACTCTGAAAACTCCCTCCCAACACCTCACCCCTTGTTGGACACCCAAATAGTCCACGCCTCCGCACACTAGGCTTGATCCCCTTGCAGCAAACGTAGGGATCTGGAGCAAGAAAAGGTTGTGAGCATGGCTTTGCTCTCTTTATTTTCATGAGGTGATGAGGTGTACTCCTCAAGTTATGAAGCACATGACAGTAGCCAAAGGTATATGGGAGCACTAGGCTTCTTGTACAACAGAACTTCTCCCATGAAGAGAGTGTCTCTAGAAGTTCAGAGGAGAGTGTTGGATACCATGAGAAGTCATCACCAATGAGGGAGCACATAAAAAAGCTCCACGAGCTTCAACAAGAGATTCTTCAGGGAGGGAAGGAGATATCTTCTAAGAACAGGACTATTATGATGTTGTTGTGAGAAATGCAGCTTTGCGGAGCAACGATGGAAAGAAAACAGCAAGCACTCACAAGAGAGAACCAGAAAACAAGAGAGACTGCACATGATCTCGGGGAAAACCTCCTCAACTGTTGCAGAAAGGTGACTGCACAAGTGTACTCGGAGAGATGAAAAACAATGAGGGGAGGGGGCCCTATATATAGGCTCCCCCCCAGCCCTGGATAGCCGACTAGAGGAGTAGGGGCAGCCGACTAGAGCTGGGGGCCATAAAAGGATATAGGAGATGAACTCTAACACCCCCTCTCAGCTCATGGATCATGAATCATCTGGAGAGAGCTGGAATGATTGCAAAGTAGCTGCTATGCCAGGGGCTTGGTGAAGAGGTCTGCCTTGTTGTCCTCCGTCTTGCAATATGTCAACTGGATTACATCATTAAGAACCTTCTCCCGAACATAGTGGTAGGGGCTCCCCCCCAGCCTTGGATAGCCGACTAGAGGAGTAGGGGCAGACGACTAGGCTGGTAGGGGCAACCAACTAGAGCTAGAGGCCATAAAAGGATATAGGAGGTGAACTCTAACACCCCCTCTCAGCTCATGGATGATGAATCATCCGGAGAGAGCTGGAATGATTGCAAAGTAGATGCTACGCTAGGGGCTTGGTGAAGAGGCCCGCCTTGTTGTCCTCCGTCTTGCAATATGTCAGCTAGATTACGTCATTAAGAACCTTCTCCCGAACATAGTGGTACTGAATCTCAATATGCTTGGTGCAAGCATGAAACATAGGATTCTGGGCAAGATCAATACAACTTTGATTGTCGCTGTGAATGACTGTCGGGGCTATCTGTGGGTTCCACTATCATCATCCTCAGGTGCGGGAAGAGGGGGTGGGGTATGACAAATGACGGAAGATGGAGCTGCTCATAAAAAATAACATTCCTGCTGAGAATAATCTCCTTCTTGGAAGGGTCATATAGTCGATAACTTGTAGATTGGGAATTATATCCGAGAAAGATCGTTTGAGTGGACTTTACATCTAACTTCCGCCTCTGCTTCTTGGGAATGTGGACAAAGGCATCACATCCAAATATGCAGAAATAGGAAACATCAGGCTTCTTGCTGAAATACGCTTTAAAAGGAGTGACCTTGGGGACAGCAGACGTCGGAGAGCGATTCAAGATATGAACTGCCGTGGCAGTAGCTTCAGCCCAAAGGAACCGAGACACTTCCCGATGAGTAAGCATGGACTGAGACATCTCTACCATGGTACGATTCTTGCGTTCAACAGTGCTTGCTTCAGAAGCCATGCCGGTGTTGGCAAACTCCCGCTAGATGCCTTTCGTTACACAAAACTCCTCAAATGGATTAGAACATAATTCACCACCTTTGTCCGACCGAAGGGCTTTTACATGAAAGTTAGATTCATTCTCAACTAAGGCACACCATTCCCTGAAGCGAGAATATGCCAAAGATTCAGAATGCCCAAACTTTCATCAAGGGGATCTCGCCTGCGACACCTATCAATATGAAATCTGACTCCATCATAACACGCCACACGCCATAGTTGATCCCGTCCAGTTGTCGGTCAACAGGAAACGTGGATAAAACATGAATCTTCACCTTGTTTTCTGACAATTCTTGTAGAGAAGCCATGGGATAAAAGTGAGAGAGACGGGGAAGATCGGGAAGGGGATAGAGGAAGAGCAATGAAGGAAGAAAGAAGGAAGGAGAGAAGGCTGAAGAGGTTTGGGGGTAAGCTTGTGGGAAGGCCGTTTGCTCGGAGGTTGAAGGAAGTTCTTTTTTCCTTCGATCTGAAAACACCCTTGAAAGTAGCTATCCTTCTTTGTATATCAACAGCAGCCCGTACCTTCCACCACGAATAGCTTCCCAAGCTCGCAGAATCGCCTTTCCATAGCTCAGGTCTTTTAGCGAACCTTAGGCTCTGATACCATGTGAGAAACGCAGTGATGCAGAGCAACGATGGAAAGAAAACAGCAAGCACTCACAAGAGAGAACCAGAAAACAAGAGAGAGACCACATGATCTTGGGTAAAACCTCCTCAATTGCTGGAGAAAAACCCTCTGCTGGTGACTGCACAAGTGTGCTCTGAGCGATGAAAAACAATGAGGGCAGGGGGCCTATATACAGGCTCTCCCCCCCAGCCTGGATAGCCGACTAGAGGAGTAGGGGCAGCCGACTAGAGGTAGGGGCTATAAAAGGCCCCTAGCCAAGGCGCCTCCTAGGTGCCATGATGGCAGCCTAGTGGCAGCACTAGGTAGCCCTGGCACAAGCTCAAAACAGGCCCCTTGACTGCACTAGACCTCCTCCAAGGTGACATGGGCTGGACAGCATCCATCTCTCTCTGTCTCTCTCTCTTTGCCTCTCCTGGGTGGGCAAACCGACAAGCGTGGCCCTCACTCTACCTCACATGGGTGGGCAGACCCCCAACCAAGGCCCTCGCTCTATGATACAGGAGGTGAACCCTAACAGTTGTCTCACTTATCTTCCCAGTACTCCACATTTTATTCATCTTTGATGGTGAATACATTGACGTGAGAGCAGTTGGTACCCATGGTGCTCGATCTAGAGGACACAGATTTCAGAGTCCCTTTCTAGTGCAGTAGCTCGGAGGCCTTGGCAGCTGAGCAGAAGGGAAGAAATAAGAAGTCAGATGCAGAGAAGGAACGCTCAAGCCTTACCGCACGTGTAATCATTGTTGGAGTTTAGCATCTCCTGATGTATCATGTGTACGGTAGGAGTGAGGGCCTTTGTAAGTTTGTTGTGTGTGTGCTTGCCTCTTGTGAGGATAGAGTAGGAGGGGGCTTGGTTGTGTACCTGGGCAGGTGTCTCTGCTAGGGTCTTGTGGATGATCCAGCCACCTTCAGGGCAGATCTGGCTGTCTGGAGGCTGCGCCAGGCTGTTGCGCCTGTGCCAGAAGGAGAGAAGACCTGTGTGGCGGCACAGGTCAGGTCTGATTCGGAGCCATGGGGGCCTGTTTGCTGCCTCTATTACTGGCCCTAGGCATCGCCTAGTGTGAGCTAGGCAGGGGGCCCATTCAGGACCACTTGGGCAGGAGACCCGACCTGCCTGGTCGGGTTACCAGGCCCAGTAGCCTACTGGAGGGTAGGGGTGGACTGACCTGCTGGTCGGCCCCCTTATTGCAGCCTGGTCGCGGCCCATTAGTGCAGACCGACTGGAGGGGAGTGAGGCTATTTATAGGCCTCCCCCTTCCACCTGTGTAATGCATCTCATTGTGTGGAGGTTTTTACCAAGCAGTTGAGGGCTTTTCCCTGGGTTCCCTTGCTCTCTCTCTTTCTCTCTCTCTCTCCATTTTGCACTTCAGTTCTTGTCGTGTGTGTGCTGTCTCTTTTGTTCAGTTTCCGCTGCACTCTCACATCCTCACCTTATCTAATAATTCAGGTTGAACAGTAAAGGGAGCAGGAGAGAAGAAAGTTGCTAGGATAAGAATTACAGTGTGAACAATGGAGAGAAGATTAAAAGTCGAAGTCCAGAATGAATAAATAAATATATGCTTCACAACCCCTGAGCTGTTAAATTTTTGGTTGCCCCTGCCCTCTAGAGACGCCTCTCTCTCTCTCTCTCTCTCTCTCTCTCTCTCTCTCTGTGCATGCTGTCTTGGCAACAAAAATCTTAACAGTGAAGCAGGAGGACCTAATATGAGTAGCTTGTTTGCTTGCCTTGGGTATGAGTTTTTTGTCCTTCCAATTTGCTGGACTAGCTGGAATTTTGGAACTTGAAACACATTTATTGGTTTATTCTACTTTATTGTAACCAGACCATATGCTTTTTTTTGGGTATGAAATTTCTATTTACTCCGACCTTCCGATTCAAGTGCATCATTTTACCCTTGCTCTTAATTTCAAATTTGTGTAAAACAATGTTAATGTGGGAAATGCAGGAATTGTATTTAACCTTAGGAAATGAGTAAATGCAAATTTGTGACTTGGTCTGTGTTTTCAATGTAGGTGATGAGCGTCAAAGCCCTGGGTATTGCCCTGAAACTGACGTTCCAAGGGATGAATCAGCTTATTTATCCTCAAACATGGGTATTCGTTGTTGTAGTAGTCACTTGTATTCTGACGCAAATGAACTATTTAAATAAGGTGAGCTCATTCCTCATTTTGGATCTCAGTTCTAAGGCCTTTGAATTTACCATTGCTTATTTGAAGCTTTCCTGGCTGGGAAATAGAAATGGTTGTGGGGATATCTATCAGTTGTTATATTAGTCAGAGCGGTGAGTGGAAAATTCCAATTAGGAGCTACTAACTCAGTTATCTGTCCTCACTTATTCTCTGGATTCTTTTAATTGAAGTCCAGTGATTGCTTTAAATAATTGGATTAAGGGGATCCTTGTTACAGGCTCTTGATACCTTCAACACAGCTGTTGTATCGCCAATTTACTATGTGATGTTTACTTCCCTGACAATAGTAGCAAGTATCATCATGTTTAAGGTCTATCTTTTTTCCACTCTTTACTTGAGTACCGGTCTAAATTATTAAAACACATGCATTTATAGGAATTTTTGTCAACCTTGTTTCCTTTCTTATGAAAGAGTGGCATGACTTACAGGATTGGGATCGACAAGACCCTTCGCAAATAATAACAGAAATTTGTGGTTTCATTACCATCCTATCAGGCACATTCTTACTGCATACAACAAAGGATATGGGTGATAACATTACTTCTGGACTAAGTCCGTGGCAGCACTTTTGGCCCTTGCTCTTTTGCCAAATTAATCTTTTTTGGAAGTTACTAATTTCACTGGAAAGTTATTTTTCCAAGTGATTCTATCATTGGATATTTTAAATTAATTTTTATTGTTCTGTATCTTTGTTTTATCAGATGTTTACACGGCATTGGCTCCATCCCATTCCTCCCGTTTTGTAGCAGCCAAGTGGCCAGAAGATGGTGAGTTTTCAAAAGAAGAAATTCCTCTCCGAAGAGTTGAGTCATTTCACACACCTTGAAGACAACTTTGGTCTCAGGTTTGGGGAACCTTTTTTCTTGTACAACTTATAATGCCATGCCACCAGTGGCAAGTTCCATCCATTAATGACCAAAGAGGAGAGCTGGATTGCCACAGTTCTCTACGCAACATATGAATTCACATTTTTGTTGCAAGCTGGCAAAACAGAAGATTATATTTCTGCTTTCCCTGGAAATGCATGTGAGGTGAGTCTTGCTTATTACTGATTTGATCATTCACCTCTGCATTCCACAACTCTAGTTTCTTGATGAAAACATTATGCAAAAGAATATTTTATTGACCATGGCCTCTAGTTTGTTAAGAACATGCTTTGACAACTTCCTCAAATATTGGAGGCAGTTGGTCAACTTCTGTTCATGTCTTTGAATCCGGGATGAAATGAGAATATTACAGCTGTATTAAAGCAGACTCTCCAAGAAAGCTCCAGGTGTGATGTATCGAGTGAATAATTAGCAGAGTATAGTAAGGTTGAGATGGATACCAGTGCCAGTTGTACTTGCAGCTTTTTGACAGCTGCCGAGTCTTCGTTTGGTGTCCTCTTATCCCCGTTTTGAACATTTTAAGGTATCACCCAATGATACTCCATGTTTTCATCATGTCCAATATCACGCTCCAAGTTGCAGGACGATCTTGGTTAGGAGAAATTATCAACAGTGCTTAAACATTATTCGATTGAATTTACTCTCTAGATTCAATATTCTTAGATGTTTGTACTGTTCATTCATATTAGCTTTGTTCATAGAAAAACAAAATAAATGTGAGTGTAGAGTGTCAAGATTTTATGTGCAAAGCTCATTGTAATTTGCCACTGCTCACACTTACTCTCTGATTGTCCCAGATCTTATATAAATATTGTATGTGAAATCAAAATTCCAGGATGTATTTGAAGAGTCGGGGATTTGTTTTTGTACATGTTATTGAAGGTCATTAGCTGTCTCAAGGTCGAGGTAGCTTTTGTGCTCGATAACACAGGTGTTGTCAGCTTTGTAAAATGGGTTATAAAATGCCTTCAAGCTCACCGGAGCTGCTTGCAAGCATTTCGTACACGCTATGGAACTTCAATATCTGTCTCAAGGTCCAAGTAGCTTTCATATTCAATGACACAGGTGTTGTTAGCTTTGTAAATGGGCTAGAAAATGTCTTTAAGCTTGTCGAAGCTTCTTGCAAGCATTTCTAGAGTCAAGCTTTGTAAGTGTTGGTGTGAATATATTCTCAAAGAGCAATATTGAGGATTATCATTGTCCTCTTGCGGCTTGGCACTAGCTATTGCACTGATTGCTGCCAATTATTATTTCTGGCTTGCTATAAAGATCAAGGCCCAAGATGGGGTTTCTTTGATGTGAAGTCCTAGAGGAACATAATGAAGTGCAACCTATTCAAAGTTTTGGGTATCAAAGCCTATGAATGAGTGTTCTAGAGTCTTGTGGGTGTGAAGAGTCCTTGTGCAAGTGGACCACTTTGTCCAAGTGGACAAGTCTTAAATTAGATATCTATGAGGTGTTAGTGTGTGGATGAGAAGGCTGCCCCATCCTATAAGTGAGGCCCCCATTGCACTTGGTGATTAATCAATCCATCACATCATTTGTGCCTCAATCTTGTATCCCGTCATGTGATCCTCCTTGGCTCTCTCCCACACCATGTATTCTAACATGGCATCAGAGCAGGACTTTCCTGCCCATCGTCACGTCATCTATGTTTAGAAGAGCTTCCACGTGCAGCCTCTAGTCTTCACGCCTATTTCTGCTTTGCCACTTTCATGGAGGATCAGTGCACATCTATAACTAAACCTGCCTGCCATCATTTGCTTGAGCTTTGAAATATGGTTTGTCACTCCTCTCTCTGCCATTCGACAGCCACTAAGTTAATTATTATGATGACCTGCTGTTGTCTTTTTGAACTGCGCTGCCACGTCGCTCACCCCGAAACACGTAACATGGAGGAGTAATATCTGCACATTCTGTCCTGAAGCTGCCATCTATGGAATGCCTACTCCTGATTGATCATCTGCTGTTTGTCATTTTCGCCATGGGTGGTTCATCACTAGGAGCGATGGGCCTATTGGAAGGCCTCTCATGCTTAGTAACAACTACTATTGCAGTTCCTTAACGAGTTTTCTAGAGAGTTCTCTCTACATTTCTTGTTGCCATATGCCAGAAGATCAGAACACTGATTTAAGGTTTGTGCTCTTGGCTACATCTTGTACGCCTAGTAACCATTGGGAAGGCTTCTCATGCTTAGTAACATCTACTATTGGAGTTTTCTAGAGAGTTCTCTCTACATTTCTCGTTGCCATGTGCCAGAAGTTCAGAACACTGATTTAAGGTTTGTGCTCTTGGCTACATCTTGTACGCCTAGTCACTATTTCCAATAGCATCTGATGGTCTTAGTATGGGACTGGAGCTGCAAATTCCAGAGAGCTTATAGCCAGCAGAGTCTTGCTATTTTCTGCCTGGTTGACTCAGCACTGCCATTTGCTTGTTTTGTTTCACTCTCTTGGCCGACTTACTCTTGTGCAGTGGAGAGCTGATTAAAAAATGTTAAATGAAGAAGTGCATTTGTGAAGGCTAATGATACTATTTTTGAGTGGTGAAATTCTTGAGCTTTGCACGCTGATTGCTAACTAGAGCACTGTTCTTCTGCCTTGACTATTCTGAGGACAACTGCTGCCTTCATGTGTCACGTCACCATTTTCTCCCCAAGAAGCCTTGTTACTTGGTAGAGTTTCCAAGGAGTGTCTTTGGCCGCTACAGACCCCTCTGCTTAGGCTTGCGACCTCTTCGTGACTCGATTCGGATTCTTCAGCATATCATCACCGGCGTCGTATTTTTGTTTATAGAAGTTTTGGTTATCATTATCTTTCTATGGTTTAAAGGCCTTTTTGGTTTTTTGGCATGTGTTAGGATCTTTGTTAGCCTTTCACTAGGCTCTTAAGTTTGTTCTTATCACCAGTCAACTGTTTGGTTTGACTTTGGGTTTACATCCTCTTTCATGTTGATGGGCTCAGAGACTTGATTTTTTGATTGATCCTCCTTTGGCCTTGATGAAGGTAGGGAAGTCCTTACACATGCTCTAGCAACAAATGGCACAAACATTCTAATAGCACCTAAGTAGGCCACTACCTATTAGTTGCTTTAGCTGGAGATACTTCCATTGTATGTGTGATATTTATGCCTAATGTTGACTTTATTCTTGATCTATGCATGAAGTTTCATCCCATGTTGCCCCATCGGTGGCTGAAAAAGATACTTCAAGTCATGGCCTTATTATCAGTCTCCACCAATAGAACCTGTAGATTAAGAAATACTCTGGTCCAAACTTCACGTATTAGAAAGTACACCTCGTCCTTGTGCAATAGTGTGTGGAAAGTCATCAAGGAAATTGACCCCAAGCTTGAAGGAAATTGCAAATGCAGTTACGATGATTGCTTGGAATGAAAAAAATGATTGAGCTCTTGCCATCATTGGTTGTAGTCTTGTAGACACCTGATCATGATAGTACAACTCAAGAGGCATGGACAAATTTGAATGATTTATTTGGAGAAGACGCTAATAATTCCAAATTCTTTCTCAAGCCACAATGCCACAATTTTACAAGACGTCCATTAAGGATTCATCCTAGAAGGATCATCTCGATGCTTTAGTATGCACGCATAACAACTCACTGCCTCTTGATGATAATAAGGCCAGACTTAATAATAGTCTCGAAGACGATCCCAACTATGTAGATATTTTCCTTCTTCACCTTGCTCGTGAGATGGAATATAAAGAAATGGTTGCTATATTGATCGTCGTTGTGAGACAACCATCACTCCAAAGTTAGAAGCAATGTATACTTGAAGCAAGGGCAGAACAGGAAACACTTTGCTAGTACAACGACCAAGTTTACATAGTATAAGTACATACTAAAAGAAAAACTTGAACATATGTCCAATCGAGGCTTTAAATGACTCGAAAAGCTTGAAGAAGAAGCGAATCTTGTGGAGGCGAAATTCGACCAAGGAGCTGACAATCCGCCACACAATGCTCTCAGTATCGTGGTAGATCTTCCCATTTGGGAGGATAGCCTTGATTTTTGGGCCTTTTAGTTTACTTTGTTCTCTCAATCATGGGCCCTCTGCCCTTGCACAAGCATACAATGAGTGTTTTGTGTCAGTAATGGTACTTTGCCATGGGATTTGTTGTGTTTTTGCCTACAAAGAAAACTAGCTCTGAGCAACTAGACTCCTATAATGTTGAATGTACATGGGCTATGTTATGTTTTTGCCTATAAAGAAAACTAGTTGTGAGCAACTAGGCTCCAACATGTACATACATTGGACCAAAATTTGGATGATGATATGGATAATAGATGCTAGGAGAGTGCCCTTTGGGGTTAAAGGCCATTGTGCCTTAACCTTGGTGATGTATAAAACTATACATATATACATATATGGATGACATAGAAGATTAAGGTGTTTTGCACCCACCAAAAACTTGTGTGGCTCTCTTCTGGCTCTCCCTCTCTCTCACCCTATTCCGTTCCACTTCCGTTGAGAGCACTCTCAACTAGTATCAGAGCCTTGGTGGTCTATCTAATGCTTGTGGGTGGTCTAGTTGAGTCCGTGTGTGTGCTTGGAGTATGGAACTGTAGCAGCTGTGGGAGGACGAAGAAATCTTGTGGGTGTTTGAGCTACCCAGATGGTATTGGAACCTTATAGAAGCCTACAAGTGGTTTCTGGAAGTCTCTAAGTGGCTTTTTGCAAGCTGCAAGTGGTTTTGGAGCAAAAAGATGTTTTTTGACGACTCCCCTGTTTCTTTTGACGACTGAGAGTCCGGAATAACTTGCAGAGGCAACCATTGCTTGCTTTTGGTGTCCATTGCACTTCAGGAGTTCCAAAACCCCTTCATTCTTGAATTTGGGATCATTTCGTTGGATTTCTAATTCACTATCTTTGGCTTCAACTTTTTCTGCTAGTGTGTTGGAACTCAAGTTTGAAGCTACCATTCGCAGATTTGTCAATTCTAGTGGACTCAGGAGGTCCTAAATCTCAGGAGGTCCTAAAACTTTTGTGTTGCTCATCATTCGCACTCCGGTGGAGTTAACAAACAGATTGGTTTGTTAAAACGTTCTTCAATCGATGTGTTGGAATTGGTGATTGGGACCACGATTTTTGAAACCGTCTGTTCCATTGTATAGTCCAGAGGCCTAGAAACCCCTATATGTCAACTCTTGCACGATTTCGTGGAGATTTGGAGAAGTTCCGTCTCTCTGAAACGTTGAATCATCTATTTCTCTGTCAAAAGTCCATTCAAAGGTTCAAACCTTTGATTTTTTCACATGTGGCATTTTCTAAAAATTGAACCTTAGGCTTCTAAGGTTTCATTTACAGGTCAATTGCAAGCTTTGACTTGGGTTTACTTCACATCTGGAGTGGTTTTTTGAAGTATTCTTTGAGCGACAAAAAGCGCAAGTCATGTCATTAATGCCGTGTATGCAAAAATTACAGTGGTTTTGAGGCATCTTAGGTTTTACTTTCAGTAGCGGTCGTTGCCTAGAGGCCATGATTTTGAACATACCTTATGCAGATCACTCTGGTTGCATTTTGAGCCGTGTGCGCTCATTCGTGGTTTGCATTGGGTTGCAGTGGATGCTTTACAGGCCATTTGGATGCATGCGATCCTTATTGGATGCACTGATAGGCCCAGATTGCCTTCTGGGATGCTTTATTGATGGATGTTTAGCACACAGTTGCTATTTTATGTTGAGAGACAGCTTAGACACATTGCAGTTGAGGCACTTATAGTGCTATGCTCTCTTGGATGAGATATTATTGATGCTTATGCCCATGGATGGTGTTTATACCTAAGGCATTTGGCTATTATTGGCATTGGGTTTGCCATTGTTTTGTCATTGCATGTTGGCATTTTTTTTGGGGCTAGATTTGCTCATATGGATGCATAGTATATGCACATGAACCAAATGCATTTTGATGCTTTAAGCTTTGAGTTTTTTGATGATATTACCCTCCATTGTGGCATACATATTTGGGTGTACCTGGTATTTGGTGTGATTCTTTCTTGCAGACACTAGTACTTGGAATTTTGCTTTATTTGCATCATGGCATCCTCTTCCATGTCTGAAAAGGAGTATTTCAACATTAAAAAATTTAATGTGATAAATTGAACAGATAAGAGATGTGCTTATTCAAAAGAAGTAGATTAAATCCTTGGAAGGGATTGTAGCTAAGCCTGCAGCTATGTCTGAGGATGATTGGATGCATTAGCAAAGTCTACTGTTAGACTTCATCTTCCAGAGTCAGTTTATTTCACAATAGTAAATGAGCAGAATACGAAAAATTTGTGGAAGAAATTATGTGCCACTTATGAGAAGGAAACTACCTCTAATAAAGTTTACCTCATGAAGAGGTTGTTTGAGCTGCATATGAAGGAAGAGGTCTCCATTGCTTCTCACTTGAATGAATTCAATATTATTTTCAAACAGCTTCAGGTTCAGAAGCTGAATTTTGATACAGAGACTGAATTTTGATGCGGAGACTAAGGCAATATTCCCCTTGTGTTCATCGCTATTCTCATGGGATACCTTCTGTATAACTGTCAGTAATTTTGCACCTAGTGGAGTACTAAAGTTTGATGATGTTGTGGGTAGCTTGTTGGCCGAGGAGATTAGATGAAAGTCTATGGATGACAACAAGCAAGGTGCAGTCTTAAATGTGCAAAGTGGCAGATCATAGTTTAGGGGGAAGTCCCAAGAAAGAGGGAAGTCTCGTAGTAAATCCAAGGCATAGAACATTGAATGTTACCATTGTGTGACAAGAAGGGCCACATGAAAAAGGATTGCTACAAGCTGAAAAGAGAGAAAAATGATAAGAAAAAGAATGCAAATCGAAGTGCAAATAAGAAGGAAGAGAGTCCAAGGGAGGACAAAGGAAAAAGATCGAGGAGATCAATGCAATCACATTGATGATAGAGACAATGACATTCTCCTCATGTCTAGTCTACCTGTAGAGTTTCTTACCACTTCAAATGATGCATATTTTCAGGATTTGATTTTGCATTTTGGTGCTTTATTCCATGTTACTCCCCATAGGGAATGGCTCTTTACTTATGACAATGGAAAGACAAGTTGTGTGCATCTTGGAAATAACTATGCATGTGACATAGTGGAGCAGGTGACATAAAGTTTTCTTTTGCAAATGGGTTTGCATTTGTTTTGAAAAATGTGAGGCATGTGCCTAAGCTGACCACGAGTCTCATTTCAGTAGGTTAGCTAGATGATGTTGGTTTTCATACCATCTTTGGTTTTGGGAGTTAAAAAATTTAGAAGGGCTCTATGCTTATAGCCAGGGGTGCCAAGTGTGGGACTTTGTATCGCTTACATGTATTAGGGGTGTTTGATCATGTTGTTGCAATAACCGAGTAGCCAAGTACTTCTTTGTGGCATTGCCGGTTGGGCCATATGAGCCAAAATGGAATGAAACTCTTATGCCGTTTGGGTTATGTACCACATTTGAGTTTTTTTGACTTTGAATTTTGTGAGCATTGTCTCTATGGAAAGCAGACTAAATCATCCCATAAAAGAAGGGAAAAGAAAGAGCTTGAAAATCTTGATTTGTTGCATTCAGACGTATGTGGTTCTAAGCCTACACGGTCATTAGGCGGGGCTGAATACTATGTGACATTCATCGATGATGCAATTAGGAAAGTGTGGGCTTATGCTATGGCTTGGAAGAGCGATGTGTTCTAGGTATTTTAGAAATGGCGGGCTTTGATTGAAAATCAGTTAGGTAGAACACTTAAATGCCTATGGACTGACAATGGTGGGGAGTATCTCTCTCATGACTTTCAATATTTCTATGATACACGTGGGATCAAGAGGGAGCTCACGTCCCCTCGTACTTGAGAGTAAATCCAGTTGCAGAAAAGATGAACCGCACCATTCAGGAAAGGTGGCAATGTATGCTTTCCAATGCAAGTCTTTTTTGTGGTTTTTGGACTGAGGCAATGAAGACTGCAGTGCATGTGACCAATGTATCACCTAGTAAGAGTTTGGATGGTGGTATTCCTGAAGAGGGATGGAGTGGCAAGAAGCCCTCTTACTCTTATTTGCATATATTTGGGGGTGAGGCATATGCACATGTGCCAAAAGAGCTTCGGAAGAAGCAAGATCCTAAGTCTAGGAATGCATCTTTATGGGTTATGGTGAAAGTGGAGAGATGGGCTATCGTCTCTAGGATCCAAAAGCAAAGAAGATCATACGAAGCCATGATGTGATCTTCAATGAGAAGAAGATGCATAAGACACCCATAAGGGATGTGGAGAATTAATTTTGAGGTTGTGATTCCACTTGCATAAGTTGATAGATAGCAAGCTATCCATGCACAAAATGTGCAGGAAATGGTGCCACCAAGTACTCCCATAGGTACAAAATCAAGAGCAGATGATGGATCATCTATTGGTGAAAATGCTGAGATGTGGCTGATATGCAGGCGTGACAGCAAGCTAAAATACCCTTGAGAAGATCAACTAGAATATCTAGATCACTAGATTTGTTCGAGGGGCAGACTATGTGATGCCTACAGATTGTGGGGAGCCTTCTTGCTACAGAGAGGCTATGATGTGCGAGGATCAGCGCAAGTGGGAGTATGCTATGCAATTAGGGATGAGTTCACTCATGAAGAATAAAACTTGGGACTTGGTTTCTTTGCCACATGGAAAGAAAGCATTGCCATGTAAATGGGTCTACAAGATGAAGGTCATAGGGGGTGATGTGCTAAGTTCAAGGCCTTTTTGGTTGCTAAAGGGTTCAAGCAAGTGAAGGGTGTGGACTTGGATGAGATCTTCTCTCTAGTTGTGAAGATGACCACACTTAGATGCATACTTGGACTTGTGGCAACAGAGGATATAGAGCTTATGTAGATGGATGTCAAGACAGTTTTCTTGCATGGGGATCTGGATGAGGAAATTTACATGATACAGTTGGAAGGCTTGAAGAAAAGAGCAAAGAAAATTTGGTTTGCAAGCTGAAAAAGAGTCTTTATGGTTTTAAGCAAGCACCTAGAGAATGGTATCAGAAGTTTGATGCTTTCATTCGGTCCTAGGGTTTCAGAAGAAGTGAGATTGATCACTCTCTATAAACTAAAAGGGCTAAGGATAATAGCCCAATAACTCTTGGCACTTTATGTGGATGATATGCTATTGGCTAGCAAGAACACTTATGAGCTGGATGCATTTAAGGCCTAGTTGCATGAGGCCTTTGACATGAAGGATTTGGGACCTATAGATCATATTCTTGGTATGCGCATCACGCGTGGCCAAAGTAGGAAATTTCCTTTGGCTTACACAGAAGGAGTATGTTACAAAAGTGTTGCAGCATTTCAATATGGAGGGGGGAAAGGCAGTAAGTACTCCATCGCCTCCATATGTGAAACTGAGTCAGTCAGATAGTCCTAAATCAAATGAGGAGAGGGCCATGATGGCCAAGGTTTCTTATGCATCAACGGTTGGGAGTCTTATGTATGCTATGATAGCTACTAGACCGGACATTGCATTTGCAGTGGGAGTTATTAGCCGAGATATGGCTAAAGGCATTGGGAGGCAACTAACTGCATCGTGAGGTACATGAAGGGTACCAAGGAGATGTGCATATGCTTTGGCAGAGTAGAGATGCGTGTACTTGGGTACACATATTCAGACTATATAGGGCATGTGGATAGCAGGAGATCCCTTGTGGTTATGTGTTCATCTTTGCAGGTGGTGTAGTGTCGTGGATGCCTTGTGCACATAAGTGCATTGGTTGTCTACCGCCACTGGGATCGAGTATGTTGCAGCCATAGAGGGTTGCAAGGAGGCTATATGGCTTGATAGGCTAGTGGTAGATTTGGGGATTCAGACAGGTGTACCGACATTGAATATTGATTCCATGAGTGCTATTCAACAACTAGCACAGAATCCGATCTTTTATGCAAAGACCAAACACATTGAGGTCAGGTACCATTTCATCAGGGAGAGACTTGGGGACAAAAACCTCATAGATCTTGTCGAGGTTCATACAGATAATAATCCTGTAGATATGCTGATGAAGAGTCTACCTAGTCAGCGATTTGAGTATTGTTGTGTATTGATGGGCATTGGATAATATGCTCATTGGGGCTGTTCTTCCTTAAAGGCACATTGGCCTTTAAGTGGGAGGTTGTGGGGGTTAAAGGCCGTTGTGCCTTAACCCCGGTTATGTACAATACTTAAACACACACATATATATATGGATCACATAGAAGATTAGGTTTTCTTTGGTGGGTGTGGCGCTCTCTTCTGGCTCTCCCTCTCTCTCACCCTCTTCCGTTTTGCTTTCATTGAGAGCACTCTCATGACCAATGTTAGGAAGACATATGATGCGAACTTATTGATTGCTTTCAAAAGATGGATGCATAGAGCCAATCCATGCACGCACAATGGGACATAGTTGTTGAACTTCTAATCACCTTTGCTGGAGCATCCGATAAATTTTCATCACTACTATTGTGGGTGCAATAGTGGTGAATGAAAATTTATTGGATGCCCTCACTACCACTAACACCGAGATCATGACTGCTACCCTTGTCTTCATGGCTACTCACTTGTCTTCATTTTCATCTCACTACAATGTATGCACCATGGAATACTCACCCTCCTTTATATGCATACTTCACATTATTGTTCCCTTGAACTAGTTTTGCAAGAAAGCCCCCTCACCCAAGAACGAGTAGTTGACCTCCCAAGAAAACTCCTCTTCTTTTCCTTCAGAACATTGTTGTTGTTGTTGTTGTTGATTTGAACATTCTTATCACTCTGAACATACCATATTTTGTGTGTGGGTGAGATAAAGTAGTTCACAAAACCTTCTCACAAAAACCTTCCACTTTTCAAGAATTATACATGTCTTACGAGCCTTCTCTTATTTATTTATTTTCAAACATCTCAAATGCCATTCTTTTTATTTACTCAATAGCAAAATTACCTAGCTCGATAAGATACACCCTATTTCACTTCAATGCATCCATGATATAGAAAGGCAACACATGATTTTGTACCAAATGCCATTCTTTTTATTTACTCAATAACAAAATTACCCAGCTAATAACATACATCCTTTTTCACTTCAATTCATCCATGATTTCTGATGGCTTCCCCCTATTCTAGTTCCTAAGGGGTGCGTTTGTGGGTCTTTGTGCTTTTTGTTTCTTTTGGGAATTTACTTGCTTCATCATTGTCTCTTTCATCCACTCTTTGGAGGACCTCTAGTTCTTGAAGAGTGTTCTCTCTCAGCTTCTTGTTTGGTTCCTTTGTCGATGGCATTGTTGCTAGACTCACTTGGGCTACCTTCTCAAAGAATGCAGAATGCATATGTATCAATAGGGGCATGAGAGGACATGTGATGGTTTGCATCATGCCAGATGGTCTAGTGTGGAGTAAATCCAACCCACAAAAGCAAAGGGTCATAGTCAGCAAGTGAGGAGGAAAATCTCCCAAATATCCAAGAGTGCTTGGAAAAACGATGTGAGATGGCATAGGAGAGACTTGGACAAAATTTGGGCTAAGAGATTTAAAAAAGTGTGGGATAAGAACATCTCAAAGAAACAATCTTGCCTTCTCTAGTTAATCCTGCACAAAGGAGTCTAGTCAGCAAGTTGAGCGTGGAGGATAGGCCATGGTGACGGATTGTGTAAGAGATGTCGATGTGCACAGGAGGACATCTTGCACCTCTTCCTAAACTGTAGATGATCTAGAAATCTACGGATATAGTATAGCTACATCAAGAATGTTCCCGTTTAGTTATGCATACTTGTTGTTGGGTAACACGCCTAGCAGAGCCCCCCCCAACTGGAATTTTATCCGTGCTTCTACATTGTGGCCCATATGGTTTACTCGATGCGCAAAAGTTTTAACGATAATAACATGGATGCTACTGATTTTTTCCTAAATCTATGTTTGCAACCAGGAGCAAAGTGATTATTTGTAGAAAATTCTCCAAACCCAAACTCAGCTACAAGTGTATGTTCAGAAAGAAGACAACTTGGCAAAATAGGAGAACATGCTTCTGGCACAACTACACAATCTTGCAGAGAGTGAGGCTATAGAAAGAGGAGAACACACTTCTAGAACAACTGCACAATTTGCAGAGAGACGAGATGCGATGCCAAAAGCAGATCAATTTGGCAACCCAAGGACTGTAGCCTCTCGCCCCCCACTTAGGTTGTGGCCCTCGTCCCCATCAGCAGTCCCATTGTTGTTGCAACTCTACCTGATCCTTCATCCCCCTTACTCGACCTGAGCACCCTAGTGCTGTGTGGGCCATCCATTCAAGCTCAGAAGACTGCTACTCCCCTGGAACCTCAGAAAGCCTCACCATCCCCACCCTCCTTCAAGAGACCCATCTTGCGGGCTAACCCTGCAAGTGCCTCTGTTAAAGTGCACAACGAGAGTATGTTAAGAGAAAAGTTCATCCAGTCCCAACAGTGACCCAACAGAGAGCTACATGGGAAGGGACAGAGGCGCATATGATTGTGACCCTACATGCACATTTTGGGTACTATTGTTATTAGGTTTATTACTCACGTGGTTCCAAAGGAAGAGACGAGCTGACACTTTTGACCTACATATCACCCGTTCTATCTCAGCATGACTTGTTCTGATAGAAGTCTCCCTCTGCTTCTTTTCCCCATGCTACTTCTCCCCTATATGGGGTAGAGAACTTTTTATGTAAAAATGACTTCTCTTTTTGTGACATGATAATATAAACCACATTTTGGGGGTGGGGGGGATGATGTGAAGGGAAGCCAATTCGAATGACGGTCGATAGGGTTGCAAGGAGATCCTTGGTTGTTGAACAAGTCCATAAGAGATGTAGAATTGTTTCTCATGAGCAAGAGCAATGCAAATAATATGCAGGTGCAATATAGAACAGTGGGCCAGTGTGGTCCCAATGGTAAAAAACCTACCAAACACTACCATATGAAGACCTTTTGCTTTAGTGGAAGCCCATTCTTCCATACGATATGTAGGCATCTTCTCTACCATTTGAGAGATATATTCAATTGCAAAAGTTCATTGCCATGATGTTGTATCCACTATGGTGGGATCAATAGCTGATAAGCTCTCATTCCCGTCAGTTTCATCATTGTAAGGTTTTGGCAACCAGTCTTAGGTCATGGAAGTTTCCAATCTTCCAATCTATTTTGTACCTAAAGATGTGGAATTGGGATTAATGTCTAAATTAAGTCCTGTAGCTAGTGCCAAACATCATCGAATGACATCTTGCACATATTTGACACCTTTTCATGCAAGAAAATCTTTCCTTTTTGGGCTCTACCATAGCAAGAGGTGTAAGAAAGAGCTTACTCCAATGTATACTCTCCAATGCCATACTATATTCCATATCTAGTGGACATCCAGACTAGCAGTAGATGTACTATAATATTACTTGTCAATCAGCAACAATTAGGGCGGCTAGGTAAAGGACTTCCAAGGATATTTTCTTGAAAAGAGCCCATAATAAAATCCCTAAAAGTGGTTTTCCAATTACCAAAAGCATGTGTACAAATTAAGTGCACATCCTAGTCAACATTTGTGTCCATGGTTCTTTCTGAGCTGCAAAAGTAAGTAGCATTGTAGATTTTCGAGCAATCAAATGATATTGTATGTTTAAAATGTTGCATTTTTGGAGTACAAGCTAGCTCAACTTTCATGAGATTAAGAGATTTCTTGTCTTTTCTTGTTTTCTAAAGGTGTTTTATTGCTTGTGACATGAAAGCATCTAAGGTTTTCTTTTCCCATGCTATGAGCGGCAAGTGGAACTATATGTAATCCATGATGATTACACAGACACAAATGCAGTGGCCAAGTAGAGAGCTTCCAGTAATCTAGCTTTTGTTGTATGTAGTGCATCACCGAAGAGGTTTCCTCCTTTAAAGATATACATCAGCCACTCAAATTTCCCAAGTGCCTTACTATTTATCCTGTTTCCAAAATATGACTCGACCAGAATAGCTCATGCCAATCTTTTGCGGTCATAGGCAAAAACAATGAATTTTGAAAATTAATATATAACCTAGCAACCAATCCATATAATTCCAAAGCATTCATGATGGAGGGTGTGTCTGACTGAGTGTTGCGTGGAAAGAAGAGAGAGTCATCTGTATATGCTTGAGCCACAAAACGTGCACCATTTGATAGTTGCAGCCCATGCAAACTACCCTCATTTGTAAGTTTATCCATGTTAACAATAGTAAATGGGTAGTAAAGGCATAAAGTAAAGCACTAAGAGGACATCATTGTCTCATTGATTTACCAAAAGAATCCATGGGTGGGAGAGATTGTAAAGAATGAGGGAGAGAGATAGGAGACTCAAGTTCAGCTTTCTTCACAACACACAAAAGAGAGAGGACACAAGGTTGGAGGGTGAAGCTTTTCTTCACTTTTGCACACAACAACAATAATACAATAGAAGAGGGAAATACCCTATATGTCAAAACCTAGAATACGTGGTTCATATGTGAACCCAAACCAAAAACATACGTGGTAGTCTAACTACACCACGAGTACAACTAACATAGGCGATGACATAAATGATAGTCATCCAGGAGATATATCGGGGGTAGAGCTTGATATCTCAACACTCCCCCTCAAGCTCAAATCCATCTCACGTACACCAAGCAAGCTCCTAAATCTACGAAGCTTCTCGGTACCCAATGCCTTCGTAAAAATATCAGCCACCTGCTCCTCAGTGCTGACATAGACAAGATCAATCTCACCAGCTAGAACCTTCTCTCTCACAAAGTGATAATGCACCTCAATGTGCTTCGTTCTAGCATGATAAACTGGGTTATTAGCAAGCATGATGCTGCTAATGTTGTCACAATGAATGACAACTGCTGCATGAACTGACTGTCCCATATCTCCAAGTAGCTTCCGTAACCAAGCTACCTCACATGCAGCCATTGCTGCACCCCTGTACTCAGCCTCTGTGCTCGACAAGGCAACTGTTGGCTGCTTCTTGCTGCTCCAACTGATGGCACCACTCCCAAGGGAAAACATAAAACCACTAGTAGATCTCCTGTCTGAGACACTACCAGCCCAGTCAGCATCTGTGTATCCATGTACCTGTAATGCACACCCAGCTTCATAAAACAGTCCATAATGCAATGTGGACTTCACATACTGCAGTATGCGCCTAGCCGCATCCAAATGTGGCTTCCTCGGTGCTTGCATAAACTGACTCACCAGCCCCACAGCATAGCTCAAATCTGGTCTGGTTATAGTCATGTAAATCAAGCTACCTACTATGCGCCTGTACATAGTAATATCTTCAAGAAGCTCACCTGACTCTGCATTGAGCTTCACATTCTGCTCCAATGGAACAGAGATAGGCTTACAGCCTGTCATCCCATATTTGGACAGCATGTCCAAACCGTATTGCCTTTGCAATAGCCATATCCCACTCGGGGATCTAATAACCTCAATGCCCAAGAAGTAACGCAGCTCTCCCAAATCCTTCATCTCAAATTTCTGCTTCAACAGCAGCTTCACTTCATTAATGTCTGCATCACTATCACCTGTAATAATCAAGTCATCAACATAGATGACTATAAGCACAATCCCTCTGTTCGTCCTTTTCACATAAAGTGAAAAATCTGAGTTGGAAATCTGAAATCCAATAGTGACAAGATATTGCCCTATCTTGTCTGACCATGCCCTCGGCGCCTGTTTTAAGCCATACAAGGCTTTGCGCAACCTGCATACAAAATTGGGATGTGCATTATCCTCATAACCTTCTGGTTGCATCATATAAACCTCTTCCTGCAAATCACCATGCAAGAAGGCATTTTTCACATCCATCTGATGCAAAGACCATCCCTTTGCAGCAGCCATAGCAATTACTGTTCTCACGGTTGCCATCCTTGCAACTGGGCTGAAAGTTTCCTCATAGTCAATTCCATATGTCTGTGCAAAACCTTTGGCAACCAATCTTGCCTTGTACCTACTAACAGACCCATCAGCATTGTGCTTTACTTTGTAAACCCACTTGCAGCCAATAGCCTTCTTGTCATGAGGCAAAGGCATCAAATCCCAAGTGTGGTTTGCATCCAAGGCAGCCATCTCTTCATCCATAGCTGCTTCCCAATTTTTATGCTTTGCTGCATCCTCAAAACATGTGGGCTCTGGCTCCTCTAGAACCTTGACCATATAAGCATAGTGATGTGCTATATACCCATCATATCTCAGCCTATCAACTGGATACTTAATACGAGTGGACCTCCGTACAACTGGATCAGTTGCAGGAGTCTTTAAATCATGCCTGCTTTTCCTTGCACCAGGTGTAACAACAGAAGGAATCCCAAGTTCCTCATCAAGGCTCATTTCAGAGCCGCTTGACTCTCCATCAACATGAGAGCTACCAGCAGACACATCAAATACTGGAGCATGGTCCACTTTTTCTTTTCCCTTATGTGATACCTGCACAACACTATCAGGACTGCCATGTGACGATTCACTAAATCTCAATCTCCCTGTCCATGCATTAGATCCACTAGTAGAGGACTCTCTGGGTCCACTCAAGGCTTGAGATTGCTGCTTTGCATTTATTGCAGCATTCCCATTTCCTGCATCTGCATCTCCTACCATAACAGTTGGTGCATACCAGCTGCTCATTTCATCAAAAACAACATCTCTGCTCACTTGCATTTTGCGGGTGGAAGGGTTATAACAGCGATACCCTTTCTGGTGTTGAGCATATCCAATGAAGATGCATTTTTCTGCCTTTGGATCCAGCTTTGTTCTCTTCTCATCAGGAACATGAACATAAGCTATGCAACCAAATACCTTCAAGTGAGAAATATCTGGTTTTTGGCCTGTATACATTTCTTCAGGCGTCATGCCATGGACAGCTGCAGTGGGGGTTCTGTTCATAATATAAACAGCAGTTGCTACTGCTTCAGCCCAAAAATAATCAGGCATGTTTTTCTCATTTAGGATCGCCCGTCCTACTTCTGCAATATGCCTGTTCTTCCTTTCTGCAACCCCATTCTGCTGAGGGGTAGACCTGCATGAGTACTTCCTTTGAATTCCCTGTTCTTTCAGATATTCACAAAATTCTTCTGAAAAGTACTCTCCCCCTCCATCAGATCTCAGCACTTTAATATGCACACCTTTCTCTTTTTCAACCATGGCCTTAAAAGCCTTGAAATGGCTGAACACTTCACTTTTGTGCTTCATAAAATAAATCCACACCTTCCTAGTGTAGTCATCAATAAACGTCACATAATAATGGCATCCACCAATAGAAGCAGTTTTGGTTGTCCAAACATCTGAATGGATCACTTCCAAAGGTCTTCTGCTCACCTTAGCATTTTTGGGAAATGCATGTCTGGCTTGCTTACCCATTTGGCATGCTTCACATACCTTTTGCATTCCCTCAACTCTGAATTTAGGCAAACCTGCAACAATGTTTTTCGTTTGCATAGATTTCAGCCTTTGTATATTCACGTGCCCAATGCGCTTGTGCCATATCTCAATATCTGCAATGACACCTCTCCCATGCGCAAACATAGCAGCTTTCACCTCAGGCATATCAACATCCAAGGTGAACATTCTTCCATTTTTGTTGCCTTTCGCAACCAAGCGGCATTTATTTTTCAAGTCCTCAACAAAGCATCCATCAGGATTAAATCTAACCTGCAGACCTTGCTCAACCATCTGGCCAACTGAAACCAGGTTCTTAGTGATTTTTGGAACATGAAGTACATCTGCCAAGTACTTCGTTTTGCCATCCTGCATAGCCAATGGCACTTTACCAACCTGCGTAATTGGGTGCGCAGTATCATCACCTGTTTCAACATAACCTGGCTTATCCAAATTTCTAACATCATGAAACCACTCACCATGACTGGTCATGTGGTTAGAGGCACCTGAATCAACATACCAAACATCATTGCAAGCTGCAGCATCTCCTGACATGGAGTTAACCATATGCTGCATCACAAAAAGGTGCTCATTTCTGTTGTCACCATGCGCACTTGATGATGCATAGTTGCTTTGCTGCAACTTCCCACTTTTGATGTCATTCTGCTTTTTATAGCATGTATTCTCCTTGTGTCCAGGCTTTCCACAATAATAGCATTCTGTGCTGCTATTTACTTGCTGGTTCCTTTGCCATGAACCACGGCCTCTTTGGCTCCCCCTGCCTCTAGAACTACCACGTCCTCCTCCATAGGACTGGTTTTCCTGTTGTTGCTGTTGGTTCTGATTTCCTGCACGGCCACCAAAATGGCCTCTTCCTCTACCTCTGCCTCTACCTGTATTCGAGTAGAAAGCAATCTCTTGAGAAGTTGAGGTGGCTGAACCACCATTCCTTTGCTCTTCACTCAGCAAGAGAGCAATAAGTTCTTGAAAATCAGGAAATGTTTCACGGACTCCAATGGATGTCCGAAACTGTACATAATCTTTCCCAAGACCATTCAAGGTCACGGACACTAAGTCCTCATCATCAACAGGTGCTCCAATGGAGGCAAGAGAATCTGCAAGGCCTTTCACCTTCAAGGAATACTCATTTATATTCAGATTTTTCCTTTGCACATTGTGCAACTCCTGCTTTAGCTGCATCTTTCGTGCTTTGGTATTTGTGCTATACAGCTTCACCAATGTATCCCATGCTTCCTTAGGCGTCTCTACATCCTGTATATGCACAATCATAGAATCTGAAATGCTAACAGACAGCCAATACAGGCATTTTCTGGCTTTTTCATGCCATTCTTTAAAGGCCTTCAATTCAGCAGGAGTGGGAGCAGCACCCAAAACTGGTTCTGTAGTTTCACCACTGATGTAATCCCAAACTCCCTTTCCCATAAGGAAGTTTGTCATCCTGAACTTCCATGCTTGGAAGTTGTTCTTGTCAAGCTTCTCACTGACAATGGTAGACAGATTCTCAGACATTTTACAAATCACGAATTGCAACAGCAACCTGTAAACACAGCAAATGCCTCACAAGGGCAAATAGCAAAACTTCTGCGAAAAGCCTCACAGGGGCAGATCTGCAACACTGACGAAAGTGGTATTTCACCACACAGTCACTTCCTCGTGACGATTTTGCATCAACAGGCAACAGGCATGAATCTGCAACTCCCAATATCTCTGCACATAGGCATACGATGCAATTTCTGTGGCACCTTTCCACCGACTAGCCGCGCGCAGTGGTCGCACAGCAAAAACAGGGCCTTTTTCTGAGTGCCTGCGAAGAACTTCCGCCTTCAAAACGGGCCCCGAAACGCATATACTGCGCTCTCGCCACACCGCGAAGGGCCTCTCAATCTGAAACAGTGCACTCCTGCACTTCTGGCTGTGCTACCTGCAGAGATTTGCTCCCAAACTCGAAATAGGAAAGCAGCACTGGTCCTCTTACCAGGACACCACAAACTTTGCTTGCTTTCTTGAGCTCCTTACCACGAACAAGGCTTTGATACCATGTAAAGAATGAGGGAGAGAGATAGGAGACTCAAGTTCAGCTTTCTTCACAACACACAAAAGAGAGAGGACACAAGGTTGGAGGGTGAAGCTTTTCTTCACTTTTGCACACAACAACAATAATACAATAGAAGAGGGAAATACCCTATATGTCAAAACCTAGAATATGTGGTTCATATGTGAACCCAAACCAAAAACATACGTGGTAGTCTAACTACACCACGAGTACAACTAACATAGGCGATGACATAAATGATAGTCATCCAGGAGATATATCGGGGGTAGAGCTTGATATCTCAACAGAGATCACCACCAATCATGCAGCGATGAGCATTATTATTTTGATATAACCAAAAGATAGCATTGCACAATCTTGAACCAAAACCCATCATGTGCATTACCTCTTATAAGAAATGTAATCCCATTTAGCAGTTCAAAATATTTAGCAATATCAACTTGCATAATTAGTACATCTTGCTTTGTATATTTGACATATTAGATGCCTATATATGCATTGGCGATATTGTCATGTATCTGCCTTTGTGGCACGAAACCATACTAGGCCGGATGCAAGCTTGCATGAAGAACCACTTTCAATTGATTGATCAAAATTTTTGTAACAAGCTTGTGTATAACTGACATCAAAGTGATGGGTCTCCAATCAATAAGGGTTTCACACATTTGCTTTGGAACCAACTTAACCAATCCCTCTTTCTATGAGGATGGGAGGAGTTGAATCCCCCAGCAATGATTTAGCATTTGAAGGATTGGGGCCTTGAGTTGACTCCAATATGCATGGGAAAATTCCACTATAAGCCCATATCATCCTAGGGATTTCCATGCACCCAAAAAATAATTTAATGCATTGTCAACTTCACTCAGAAGAAAAGGCATATCCATAGTGAAATAATATTGGGGAAGCACAATAGGCATTATGGTATCCAAAATAATATTTCTATCTACAATCTATGGTGCGGCAAGTGGAAGTGGTGCTACAAACAATTGGCTAAAATGGGCGAGGCATTCTGTTTCAAGCTCAAAAGTATCCATTGTCCAAGTCCCATCCAATCTTTTAACTCAAGTAATGAATTGTTTATGTCTAGAGGTGTGCAAAATTTTGAAGAAGCCTTTTGATGAGCAACCCTAATCCTCAAAGGCTTTTTGTTGTGCATGCATTTGCCGTTTTGAAGCTTACACTAGTCATTTTGTCTTATGCAAGTCCTAGCTACAAGAAAATCAAGCATCTCAGCATTTTGCAATGGTCGTAGAGTTGACACAATTTCAAATAGTCCTACAAAGTTTTCTATTTTACAATTGCGACATGAAGAATTTGGTCCCCTAAATATTGGTGGTTCTTTTAGCAAAAGAGTACCGAGCCACATCCATATCCTCATTGGCTTGCATGAACAGAGGTCGAAGTGCATGCTTTGCCATTTTTGAAAACTTTTTATGTTCCAGATGACTTACAATAAGAAATCTTTTCATAGGTAGCTTAGAAGCATGAGTGTGCATACCAAAATATAGGCTCATCCAAAGTGGTGAATGATCAGAAAGAAAAATCCACCCACAAGTCACATGTAAAATCATTATTTAAGCCAGCATGGATCAAGTACCACCTATCCAATTGACCCAAGTACTGTGATTGTACATTGTGATGAAGTGTAAATTCTTTGTCAATCGAGTTTTGATAAAACCCAAAGGTCAGGAGCATGTAGACTAGAAAGCATAGCAACCCAAGAGGTGTGTTCCATAGTTAGCATACCAGATTGATGTGTTGTTTTATCATCAAATTTGGAGTATTATTGAAATATCCACAAAGCGAAGCATTTTTACACCATGGATTAGTTGCAATCTCTGACCATAGACTTGCTTTAAGAGTAGAAAAATTTGTGGGGCATAGACAAATACAAATTCCTATACTTCTCCTTGGATCATGCATTATATTACTAAGTATCTACCACTAGAATTATTAAAAGCAAGACAAGGATTGAGATCATAATTTGCACCTCAACAATGTGACAGAATATCCATCACAACCATAACAAAAGTTATCGTATGTTGCAAAATGTCCATGTTCTCCATCAAGCATGTGGTGTTGATTATGTTCTTGCAAGCAAAATATATGTGACTGTGTTTTATAGCCAAAAAAGCCTCCATTTTTTGGGATCGCAGAGGTCCTATACATTATAAGAGAAGCACTTTAGAGGTATATACATGAAAAAAAATGATTCGTGAGAAAGAAAAAAAGCAAATTAGTAAAGCATCATGTGCCATGACATTGATGCTATCAATTATATCATTTCCAAGGTGAGTAGAAGAAGCTATACTATGTTTCGATTTAACAATGTTAGTCTAGAGAGCACCAACCACAGTAACATCACGGGATGGTGCAATGGAACCAAATACAACTACACACTCATCCCATCCTCATGACACTGGAGACCTCATAGAGGTCAATGCTAGTATTTTAGGGTTTTGTCCTCCATCTGACTGTACCTTTCTTTGCCCTTTGCTTGACGATTTTCTTTGACATTGTGCATGTGTCAAGGCTAAGGCCCAGGATCCATTATCCATTTTACCTTTGCCTTCCCATCTTACACCACAATAGTCATTTTATTGGGCGTGGGTCAGTCAGGCTACAACATTGCCATTGGGGGAGGCTAGATGCAATAAAAGAGGGCACTTTGTAGACACATGGTCAAATTTGTGACATTGATAGTACGTGCAAATACTCCCCATTTGAGTACAAAATACTTAGCTCCCATATTCACATTCTTAATCTTGGTAGCAATAGATAGTAGGCTTATCTATGTCCCATTAAATGCAAAATTTATCTTGACTCCTATTGGGCATGGAGGGCCAACCACTTCACCAAGAGAGGCAGCAATGAAAGCAAGATCCTTCCACATGTAATCAGGGAGGTTAATCACCTCCACCTAGACTGGGTAGGTGTGTTGTATAAGACGTGATAATATTTGGTAGGAGACCATGGTAGAACATGTACCATCTATGTGCCAAACATCAATGGTGACACTTCAAGTAAGACATTCCGATGTTTGGGATCACTAAGAAGAACTTGATAAAATCCAAGTATAGCAAAATACACACCTTTACCCTCAACCACATGTCTAAAATAGATCTTTTATCCATTTTGCAACACCATTTGCCACCAAAGGCATCCTACCTGGGAAGAATATGATAACTGCATTCTCTAAGTACTTTCAAACTAAAGATACAATAGAGGCAAGGATGTTTTTATCGAAACTATACTTATATATTAATATAAAATCTTGGCAAAAGTTTATCAAGCTAGTTTTTTTAGTTTCATAATATCAACATAACATATTACAATTTTATATATTTTCTTTTGAAATTTGAAGAAAACATTGTAACTTCTGGCAAAACTTTATTTTTGTTCCCATAAAGGTTTCAAATCTTGACGAATGTTTCAATCCTTTATTTTTATTAGGACAAAAAAACTTTTGACTCCAATATAAAAGTTTCGCTTCTTAACGAAACTAAGAGGAAAAAATTCTCCATGAATAGAGGGGAGGAAAAAATTCTCCATGAATAGAGGGCAAAGCAATCTTGTAGCTCAAAGCCAGAATATGGTTGTCCCAGCTCATACAACTTTGTTGAAAATCTTCATGCAATACATCATAAACATATTGTGCATCTGGGATTACATGAGAAGAAGAATTCTTGGTTTCCATGTGTAAAAGCTATCATTTGAAGCATCAATATGCCAACCTAGGAAATATCCTTTCAAATAGTAGAAGATGCCATAGCTTCTTGCTAGTATTAGAATATCACGCTGCAAAATCGGGAGGCAACAAGATGAAAGTGCAAGGATGATAGAACCTCAAAGAAAAAAGAAAATCATGCAACCCAAAGGGGTATTTGTAAACTATAGCATAGAGGACCCAAAAGCCTTAGGAGGGAGAACCTTAGGTAAAAATTCAAAAGCTTTGTAGAATATAAAAGAGGAAAAACTAGAAATTTGATGATGGGCGCAATGATAAATCAACCACGACATTCAAAAATAAGCTGAGAGGAGCAAATAGCAAGCAATGAAGGAAGTGGCTATTGTCAAGAATCTAGATGAGCACCAAAATTGGCAGCCAAAGCTTTAGAAAATATGTCGATGGAATTTTGTAGTGCAAAAGCAAACATACATGAGCCTAGAATGAAAAATCAAGCAAAAAATCCAAAGCACCAAAATGATAGTAGGAAGAGATGGAGCTAGGAGGAGTTGCAAGTGACCTCCCCTTGAAGTGAGCCGCGAGCAACCTACTCTCTCTCTCTCTCTCTCTCTCTCTCTCTCTCTCTCTCTCTCTCTCTCTCTCTCTCTCGCCCCCATTGCACACAACACCTCCACACACACACACACACACACACATGCCCCACTCTCTCTCTCTCTCTCTCTCTCTCTCTCTCTCTCACACACACACACACACACACACACACACAAAAACTTCCAATATGCACGCAATTTTTGTTATCCCCATGTTCAATGTCAGTTGGAGATTTTCCCGGCTTTTGATTCCACTACACATGCGCACACACACACACACACACACACACACACACACAAATGCTAGCTACTTCAACAAAATAGCACTGGTTGTAGATCTTGTATATGGGAAAGAGATCTTGTTTTGAGACTCTAAGGATTGTATTGCTACTTTGCAATTGTGAATACAAGCTATGAAGATTAATGCTTTGAGCTCAAGTGAAGCAATGATACATGAAATTTGTGGTTGTTTAGTCCTCTAGGTAGATTGAGCCAGTAGGCTGAGATCTTTTAAGTAAAGTATCACTTTGTTATGAGGATATGAACTGCTATGTTTGAGCTAATTTGGTGTGAGATAGAATCAGAGCAAGTTTGAGAGAGAGAGAGAGAGAGAGAGAGAGAGAGAGAGAGAGAGAGAGAGAGAGAGAGAGAGAGAGAGACTTGGTTCTCCCAAAGCACAAAGTGTTTTGTATCCTTTAATATAGTCCATTCTTATACCAAAAGTAAGCTTTGGAGGAAGCTTGATCATTCCAACCACTATAGACATAAATGCTGGTGGACCTTGAAAGATGTAGCATTCCAACCCCAAAAATTTTATAGGTGTGATTCTCACACACCTTACATCCAATTGCTACTAGCTTACATCCAATTGCTACTAGCTTCATGGGAAAGATTTCCTTGTTAACTACCAAAACTCCACCAAAAAGCTTTGCAAAACTCTTCTCTAATCAATGCTATCGGTGCCTCTAGGACTGTCAGTAATAACAAACGATTATAACTCGGATTTTGGAGGAGCTTAAATACCTACTCTGATGTGTGGAAGAACTCATGTAATGGTATTATCCACAAATTGTAGTTGTATTATGGCAAATTTATGCATGTTTTAGGATGATCATAGTAGTGAACCATGAGTTGGCCAAACTGTTTATAGCCATGTTTTGGCAAGTGAATTTGTCTCAATGGAAGTGATACATAGCCAAGTTTGAGCATACTTTGGATGCAATATTAGTATTTAGAAGAGTGTTTAGTGGATGCATTAAAATATAGGTCCCACTACACTTGAAGTCCCTACATCAAAACCATGCTATAGAAGGGGGTTAGAATCAAGGCACGAGAATCCATAAAACCTTATCTTATGTGGAAAGGGTTCACTAGAAAGACTGACACATTTAGTAGCCACAAGTCAATTTACTTCTTTGTGATCTAGAAAGAATACCATTTAGGAGATCACTCTTAAGGATGCATTTTGGCTAAACAAAAAGGGGCTGAGAATCTGGGGAGATTTATAAGAGAGGAACATGCAAGAATGGAAAACAGATTTCAAGTTGCAAATTCAATTCATGTGTCACCTTTTGATTTGTAACTTCTTCTTTCATAATTACAATGTGGTTGGGTGGTTGACATTATGCCTATATGAAGGATTTAGTGGATGTCTCAGACTGATTTCTTCCCAATCCTTGTCTTTGAGGTGGGTTCTTTGGTGGATTTAATCAACCATCTCAACAAAAAGTGGTACAAAAAAAGTACATTTTTTTTCTAGAATTTGTGATTAAAACGTGCCAAAAAAGTAGGTTTGTTTGCTTCTTTAGTGGAATATCCACAAGGTGGTGTGGACTAAAATTTAGAGTGAGTCTAGTAGGGCAAGGTAATGGGCTGCATTGAAGATGTCATTGGTCTCAAGAGGATCTCTACCATCTATCCATGAACTCCTAGTAGCCTTAGAAATTCCAATTAGTTACCCAAAATAAAGTAGGGCCTATTTAATTTAATTATGCTTATCTTTTAATAGGTGATCTGCTTTGTAGAATGCAACAAAAAGGGGTACTTATTAAAGGTGGTCGTGTCGATATATAGCTTCAAAGAAGTGCTATGGTGTTTAATGATGAGTATATTGGTGTTGAACTACTTATGCTTACATTGTGGATGGCTATAGGTTAGAAGAAAAACCATCTACTATTCTATTTGCACACAGGTCTCAAGAAAAATATACAACTAACATCTAGAACACTCAAAGGGTGTGTGGAATTTGCTTTATGGCATTGTTAATGCTTTCAATTAGCAAGGTTAACTTTGATAGTCCTGAGTTCTTTGTGGGAGATATCCACCTTGTCATTTTTTGTTGGATGTCGCGTAACAAGTCGTAAAATCTCTTTTTATTGATATCATAATATAAGACCTATAATTTTCTATAAATAAATAGATAAACCAGTAGAATTGCTCCTAGTACATCGTTG
This sequence comes from Dipteris shenzhenensis, assembly GCF_047967505.1. NCBI lineage: Eukaryota > Viridiplantae > Streptophyta > Polypodiopsida > Gleicheniales > Dipteridaceae > Dipteris > Dipteris shenzhenensis. The sequence goes on from NC_141611.1 coordinate 30,791,367, forward strand.
TACTCCTTTATTTTAAGAATCCTCCATATCACTCTTAATATTGTAATAAGCCCAATTACAAACAATTTAAAAGAAAAGAAAGCAAAATCACTATGTTAGCTCACAATAAGATAAAAAGTAATCATTGATGCACTCTCTATACACATATAGGTTAATAAAAATCAAAACTATATTTTAATAAATATATAAAAGAATGAAAACAAAATACATAGATTAGTGCACAATAAGATCCACATCTCATTTAGTTTTGGTATCCATGCACATTAGCTTATTTTTATAAATATACAAAGATAAAATCAAACACACAAACACAAAAAAGTATGTATCTCAATGAATGGTATTTCTTGTATCTCTCTACCATTCCCAAATAGGTGAACGCTATGATTTGCATTTCAAACAGACATAGATGTAGCATCAATATATGTTTCTTAAGGTAAAAATGCAAGTAAATAACCAAGTATCCCACGAGGCTCAACAAGTTCAGGGAATGCACCCATGGTAATTGGTAAAGTGATTGATCCCGACTTCAAAATTGCTGGTAGCCAACGTGGGGCTATAAGGAGAGGCAGGAACTTGTATTTAGCATATCTAGAAGATAAAAAGGTGTAAACTGTTAGATAAATTGATGTTTAGGGGACACACATATGGACATGGTCATGTGGTGTGTGTGTGCTAGTGTGCTAGTGCTTGTGTAGGACATGGTGTGAGTGCTAGTGAGCACCATGGTAGGTGTGTCAGGTGACTCATCAGTTAGGTATCACCTCTGTAGGTGTGATTGAGTGAATCTAGTTGTGTGGTGTGTGATTGAGAGATTCATGGAGGTGGTGGCTTGATTATAGGATCTTGGTGGCTTCTATTGTGACATCACATATGATGTACATTGATATAACATGGTGCCTATATAATGGCCCTCTATTCATGAATACAATGCTCTTGCCATTGCTTCTATCTTGTGTACTCTCTGCCTCTACCATGATCTCTCATTCTTTACTTCATCATGCTTCCATGCTCTCCCCAACATGTGGTATCAGAGCTAGCTAGTTGATCACCTCTTCCTTGCTATGAGTGATGGTCTTATTGAAGATGGTATTGACGTCGTTGCTCTTGGCCTCGGATATCAAATGTTGCAAAGTTGCACCAAACTTCAACGGTTCTGAGCTTGGAGAAGTTCCATCATGATGACACTAAGGCTCATCTGGAGGCCTTTTCTACGTCTACACGATTGCAACTAGGAACTGTGGACGATCCAAATCTAAGTACTATAGTATACCCTCATTGCAAATGGCCAAGGGAAATGAAAATTGTAGAGTCTCTCCCTGGGGTAAGTGACCCAGGTAGAAGTCATAGCTTCCGTTGGATTGCGATGAACTCGTAGTAAACGATTGCTTCCTTTCAAGCGCAGCAATAGTCAGCCCGCATTATGCTTAGCCCCGCCAAAGAAAGTCTGCATTTATATCACACAAGGGAAACAATGAATCTGTTAAGCCTGTGTTCGAAAACTTTGGTGACTTTGTCGACGGTGCGTTTCCACTAACTCAAAGTTGACTGCTACCACAGAGCCCATTTTGAAAATGAACTCAGGGGTTCCTCCAGTGATTGAAGTCTTTTTGAGTATCATTCAGGGAGGGGCAAGGTGTGCATGGCCTCGAATCAAGATTGCCATCCGTGATAGATCTTTTGCGAACAGTGCCACTGAATTGATAGATAGAACGATTGGGGTTTCAGCAGCATTGAGAAGCTTAGCCCAAATTTCAAATGATGGGGATTTGAAAGATTCTCCGGTGGAAAAATTTTGGGTCTTTGTTTATCTAAATTGAAGCTCCAACCATGTAAGCTTTTGGGGCTCATTGACTGGTTTTAAGGCCACCTACTCGACATTTGTAACTCCCCGTCCAACATTTTGAGAGTCATGCTATGATTGCCTCACACAGTTGCTCCTATGGACTTCATGACATGTCATTTGAGGACATTTGTGCCGAGTGCTTCATCGACATTTGGATGCAGGATGTGCATACATTTGTATGCAGTAGCTGTGCAGAGGACATCTCTCATTTTGAGAGTTCTACATTTTTTATTCCTTTATTTCCTTTGTGTGAATGGGTCCTTTGCCTTAAGTAGCCCCTCTAAAATGAATGTTTAGAGAGTCAATAAGGTGCTATGCCATGGATAGTCCATCCTAAAATGATATGTTATTTCCATTTTAGTTAGTCATGTTTGCCTGCTTTGAGTCATATGTTCTATGGTGATACCCAAAGACACATATTCTAGGTGGACTCTCTTGTTGTAAGCTGAGGTAACTAGATTTGGAGTGGGGCCATGCTAGGGCATCCACATGTGCCTACTACCAATGCAACTGGAGTGAGACAGGAAGGGATACTACTAGGGTAGAAGGTCATCAATGTAAGGGGGGGTGTCGGATGAATGGATGTTTAGGGGTCACACTTATGGACATGATCATGTGGTGTGCGTGTGCCAGTGTGCTAGTGCTTGTGTAGGACATGGTGTGAGTGCTAGTGAGCACCATGGTAGGTGTGTCAGGTGACTCATCAGTTAGGTGTCACCTATGTAGGTGTGATTGAGTGAATCTAGATGTGTGGTGTGTGATTGAGAGATTCATGGAGGTGGTGGCTTGATTATAGGATCTTGGAGGCTTCTGTTGTGACATCACATATGATGTACACTGAGGTAGTCAATAGAGCGAGCGAGAAAAAGCAAGCGGGGGCCTAATGAAGTGAGCGAGTTTTTTTGCAATTCCTCCGATGAGAACAAATTTGAAACCGAACTTACTATAGCAAGATGTTGTCATAATATGCATACCAATATTCAGACTTACAATCCACTCTATCTTTCAATTGAAGAACATAAACTAATTACCGAACTCATAACATAAATGACTATTGAAATACCACTTCACCCACAAAATGCACCAGACCAACACTACCACTTTCCAAATGTGTCCATGGTTCACCACAACAATTATTAGTCTATGAACAAAATGGTGTTTTAAACCATGTTCTAATCCCCCTAACATTCATCATCAAGAAAGTACTTGCACGCATGTGGTTTATCTAATTGGCACTCATCATATCTCTTGTCAGCTGTCATGAATCTTGCCATTTTTTCTGCATAGCATGGCAACAAACTACAACAAAACATAAAGCAAAGTAAGTCAAAGTGGAACAATGAAAATAATTTCTAATAAGAAGCACTTGCCATCCTTATGCATTATACAAAAGACAATTCGCTACCAACAAAAAGTAGAAAAAATCAATTGCTAGATCAAGGCCTTACAAACACTATCCAAAGCATCAAAATTTGTACTTTCTTGATTTAGAGGCACCCATAAATGTTCACTATCTACCATATTATAAATATGCTAAATAACACTTTCAAAGTCCTCAATTTTAGCATTCAAAATATATAACAAAAAAACTCAGGGCTAGTAGCATACTACTCATCAAATGGGTTTGTGATAGGCTCCACTCTCTCTTCTTCCCCCTCTCCATCATGCTCTAACCTAATCCGTTTTCCAAAATGATCTGCCACAAGTGGCTCAACAATTCTAGCCACACTACCGATGTCTGAATCAAATGAAAAACAAAGCCTACCAATGGCCTGACAAGCATGCATAAGAGGGGTTGTACCACAATCCATCTCCAGAACCAGCCCTCCAGGAACACAGCGAAGAGACATAATGCAACCTACAAAAAAACTACTCCTCTCTAGTCCACCTTGTGCTAGCTGAGAAGACATCGACGTGATTGTCCTTGCAGAGGGAGGTATGTAATGAGTCCAGATATCTTCACATGGATCAATCAAAAGCTGTTAGAAAAGTGGAAAGCTCTCCTCCCAAAAAACTATTGGATTCTTCTTTGCTCTACATATTAGAGCTAATACTGAAGATTGCATCTAGAAACCACATGGAGAAAAACATGTATAGTATATTGACTTCAACTAGCAAGCATTATAGCATGAAAGATGGCACTTGCCAATCACACATAAACAAACTGCAAAGAAAAGGGGACTTATCCTTCCAAACATAGCATGCATAGGATTGACGAGGAGACATTTGTCAAAGACACTTTTGTCATGGAATGCAAATATAGAATGCGTGGAATGGGAGCTTACCTTAACACTTTTATCATGTTCTCTACAAAATCCATATGGAAGCTTGTCATGAATGATCACACGTCTGACAACCTCCAAGCCTTGGACATATGCAAACCGTTCCATCCAACCAATACATTGTCTTGCAAGCAATTAATTTTATTTAAAACTAGTAGAATGGAAACACAAAATGTGAAATGTCAATTGTGGTATTGTGCCTTACCTGCCAAAGGGCATATGCATGCCAACCAACCACTATCAGACAAAGAAGCTAATGCAACTACAAGCCCATGCCGCACACGGTCCTCGAGTAAGACATTCCAAGTAGGAGTGGATCCTCTCTCATCAAGTGGATAGCCAGATGGAAAATCGAGCAATATTAAATCTGAAGCCCACTTCACCTTCTTACCCATCCTCTTGTAGTCCTGATCTTGACTAGCCACTGTAATAAAAAACTCATGCAAAATAGCATACTTATCATTTCTTTTAGAGTCAGCAAAGTCTTTGCCCATTGCAATGTAATCTCCAACTGTACAAGCAAACAAAGGTGTGATGCCACGGGCCAAGGAAATGTCAGGTGACTGTGATCGATGGAACACGTATTGCTTCACAAGTCTCAAGATTGATTCTCCACCTATATGCAAAAGCAAATCAATTACAAGTAAAACTAGTGTTAAAGGAACAACTACATATGTAGAACACAACCACACCCTTACCTGCACTCTCTGTGTGATCCATTTCATGCCGCATAGGACTAGATGGTCCCTCATCTAGAAAGGGAACAATCATAAACTTATTAATACAATGTCAAAACAAATTGAAGACATCAACAAACAATCATATTGTATCTTCCTTACCTTTTTTTGTAGGATGTTCTTGTTTCTCTTTCTCTTTCTTATCTCTTCTTGAGCTTCCCTCCACTTTGTCCTTACTTGCTTCACTGGCTTTTTGTGAAGCATAAGTGTTGTACAAGTCTCTTTCCCGCACCAGTACTTGTCCTTTAGGGAAATCTATCCACCAGGGACAATGTGATAATTCCCATTGAGAGAGACGGTGCATGCCAGGTGGATACATGCATGTAGCATGACCGATCTCCACCCAACTCTTGCACAAATTTGGAATGTCAGAGATCCTTTTCTCTATTGCCAAGTGGGAGAGATATCTATCACCAAGAAACAAAAAAAAATTGGATGTCCCAAACCATCAAAAGGTCAAGAAATCAAGTGGAACAACCATCAATGATTGTATAATTACATGAATCAACAGCACAAACATAGACAAATGAAAAATGAACCTTGGAATGAATCGACAACATACCTATAAACCACCGTATGGGAGCCATGTCCAACTCAGATAGTCCATCTCATTTTTTTCCACCCTTGCTCTCCATCTTTGTTTCCTTTGATCTTAGCACCACAAACATATGTTTTCTCCCCTCCAGTTTTATATCCTCCATGTATTGCTACAATGTGTAATCCTTAGGGGTATCCAAAGGCATGCCCATTGTTGTGATCACCCTCAAATCTTCAAGCACTATTGACGACTGTCTCTCCACCTTCTCCAAAAATATTTCTCTACTAATCAACCTAAATAGTAAAATTTGACACAATTTTATAATAAAAAAATAAGAGTCATGCCATTGGCAAGAAACAAACAAACACCATGAAAGCTTATTTGTATTGGTAGAAAAAACACACCCTTTGTACTCAAGGTCACCCACAAGCATGAAGTACACGTCTCGCATAGGTTTAGTGGCTTCTAACAAAGAAAGGAAAATATTTTTCTTTTTTAATCTCAAATCAGACTTTACAATGAGTTGGAGCTTCTCCAATGTCACGCAACAGTCCATACCATCAAAGCGCAAGGCAAACAACTTTTCCAACCAAGCCTCTCCAAGACCAAGATCTATACAATTCAACACCTATTTAAAGATGACATGTCAGTCACTTAACTTCAAAATAAATGCAACAAAGTATAGAAAATTCAATTCACACTTTTCCCATCCTATCAGCAATTCTCTTTTGAATTATGGTACGCTGCTTTCCTTCTACCTCTCCTACATTTGCCAATCACATCACCTCCTCCTTCCACCTGAACTTCACTATCATCCAACTCATCCTCCTCCACTCTTGGACCTTCATCTCTTTGAGTTGACGATGTTTCAACCTCTAGACCCACCACACTTTCTTGCTCTTCCATTCCACCTACTGATGATTCAACATTGTGATCTACTTTTGTTCCTCTTGTCGCCTTTGTAGAATGTGCCACTTGAACTTTTTTGCCTTTTTTTCCTATCATCCTGAAAAGACAAAAAACAAGGCATTTTTCCAATCATAGTTCTCAAAACCTTTTTAATAAAGTCCAAAACTAAAAAAAAGAAACAACTGACAAAGTGCAAATCATACTAGCCTAGTACACAAGATCAACGGAAGAACTAAGGAGGCTCGAAGCACACTAAATAAGATATGAGAGGGAGATAGCAAATCTATATCTCTTGCAATGTGTGTTCAACAATACATGATATGCCTCTTATATAAAGAGTGCCCTTTGAATAGACAACCATGTGGGATCCTCTCATCCACATCTCTCCTTGTGGATATCCTTGATCCACATCTCCACATCATGTAGTCCACATCCTAGGTTGGCTACTTTAATTCTTTCCTATACCATACCTTAGCCTCTAATCTATGTGCACATGGCACCACAACTCTCAACACCTCCCCTTGGTGCCATCATCCTTTGGCTACTACAAGGTGGTCAAATGTGAGTTACAAGATCAAATCCTCCCCTGGGTGCTTACATGGCTACTCTCAGGTGCTTAGGCTTGATTTACAAACATATGGGCTGAAGGGGGCAAGGATTTTGCTTTTCAATGCTTCATGTCAATGGCATTCGCTTCTTCTCCTGACGTAGCTTGATGCATGATGCTTTGTTCTTCCATGTGCCTTAATGCTTTATGTGTGGATGCCATGCTCTGTGCTATGGTCATCTCATGCACTTGTGCTTTTGGCATGCTTATGACAACGATGTGTGCATTCATGCATCACTTTTCCATTTGTTGCAAAGTTCTTACCATGAGTGTTTTTGCTTCAATGGTAGTGTATAATTGCTAACATTGGTTGTGACTTGATAGGCACGTAGAGATAAAAAAGCCGATCACTTTTCCTTTTTGGAGCGTGTCCAAATTCTTCTTGGATTGCAAGTTATGGCTTGTCGAAGTTCCTGTGAAGAAGAGGGGGCCTTGATGATGTGGCATAGGGATTCATGTGCTGCATTCCAAACTGGGCTTGGCAGGGGCTATGTGCTTAGATGCCACTACTGATTGTGCATGTTTATGTGGCAGTTAACAAATACTGAACTAAAACCTAACCATGGTTCAGTGTGAGTTATTTGACCAAGGTTGAACTAACCCTAATGCCTACAAACTCAACCAAGGGTGCTTCTAACTAACCCTAGTTAGTTATTATCTGCCACATGGCAATTTTCTAAGGTCTAACCTTAGGAAAGAAAGAAAGCAAGCAAGCTTTGAAAGCTTTGACGAGACGACGGCGACGTGTGAAGAGATGATGCGGATCTGATTGGTGGAAGGTCGCATTGCTAGCAGCCATGGCCTGGCTTCTCTCCCTCTCCTACTTTGGCCCTGGTCCCTTCTCCTCCCAGAAGGTCCTTGCCCTCAAATGAAGTCCCTTAAACCACAGGTGACATTTAATCGGAGTAGCACGCTGTTGCTCTAGCTTGACCTCGGAATGTTTGCATCAAGTCTTCCCACAAAATGGGCAACCGAGGACTTTTGTGTCATGGCTGAGCATAGGAGGCGATGGAGCTAGGAAGTTGTGGGTATTGCATGCAACTAGCCATCTTGAGAGCCACTTTGGCACTGCTGGTGGTCGTTCATGAAGGAAGTGCCTATTGTTGCTGTGTTGTTAGCTCTGTGGGCTATATTAAGAAGGTTGGGGTTTGTGCAGCTGCGTTGATTGGAGCTATGGCACTGTGGCGGCTCACTTGCTAAGAGTCCACATTGAGTTATGGAGAGCCGACCATCTTAGAGTTTACAAAGTTGCTAGTTGTGGGTGGCATAGGTGCAAAACCACGATCTGGTGCTAGAGTAGACTGCTTGGCTTGGCTGCTGCTATTGCGCTTAGCTTCGTTGGAGGTCACGTACCTCTATGGTTACTGCAATTCGTATAGGCTTGTCGAAGATGGTTGAGGCTAGGTGCTATAGGTAAAGAGCTTCCGGTTTAGAAGCTACTATAGCAGGAGCTTTCGTGGGCTGTTGGCCATCGAGGCTGCTCTTCAGATGTCATCACTGCTCCAAAGGGTTGTACTGCATGTATGCACAAAGCATCCATTCTAGCTAGAAGAGCACGAGTATGGAGTAGAAAGCTATTGCGGAAGCAAGGTGGGCAGATCTTCTTGGTGGAAAGGGAGGAGAACGAAGGACATTTCTTGCTTTAGCTTTCTTTGCCTCGTACATTATTTTGCTTGAATGGATGGCAAGTGCTTGTGAGCTTAGGAGTAGAATGTCTCTTCTCTGAGTAGAATACTCTCACCGAATACACACTCAAACAAAATGGACCTAAACATCTTTCTAAGGAGAAGACAAATCTCTCAAGGGAAATATCTCAAGACTTTGAAGAACCTAAAACTAATCTAGACTTAGCTAAACCTACTCTGATACCGTGACAAAGTGCAAATCATACTAGCCTAGCACAAAAGATTAGCGGAAGAACTAAGGAGGCTCGAAGCACACTAAATAAGACATGAGAGGGAGATAGCAAATCTATATCTCTTGCAATGTGTGTTCAAGAATACATGATATGCCTCTTATATAGAGAGAGACTTTAGAATAGTCAGCACCTATGTGGGATCCTATTATCCACATCTCTCCTTGTGGATATCCTTGATCCACATCTCCACATCATGTAGTCCACATCCTAGGTTGGCTACTTTAATTCTTTCCTATACCATACCTTAGCCTCTAATCTATGTGCACATGGCACCACAACTCTCAACAACAACATGTAACAACAAATAGAGTATAACGTATGGCAGGTTCAAAGGTCTTCTCAAATCTATCCATATGCTCAAAAAAACATGAGAGCTTTTTCACATATATATATGATATAGGTTAGTATAAATGCACTAAAGTGGACTTGAACACACTTATATATAAGCACTTGCTCTAGTATATATGTTATAGTGTGCACTTATATGCCTATCAAGGTTTCCCCTTTACCCTCTTGAAAAGACACCATAAGCTACAAAAAATGATAGCATGTTGACACGCTACCCTTATTGGCAACTCAGGGTGTATTTTCAACATGGGAAGGACTCACAACTCAAGACTGAGCTGGGCATAATGCGTAACAAAAAATTCAACTAAATAAGCATAAGTATATAGATGCACAAGTATATAGATGGAATGTAAGCATAAGTATACAAGTCCAAGACTTTACAAGAGAGGGACTATGCATCAAGTGGAGGTTTTGACTACTTGAAGCTCAAGAAGGCCCCTTATGTGCATGAAATCCTTTGCTCACAATCGACATAATCCATTGTAAAAAATAGTGTATCCATTATCAGATGCACAAATTAGAATAGGTGAAACAAATCAATGGAATACAATTTCCATGCATGTTGGTAAAGGGCAATCCCAATGACAATATGTGTTGACAACATACCTATCTACTGAATCCTCTATCTATTTTATAATTTCTTTCATACTCACAAAAGGTTGCTTCGACCATTTCATCTTTTCTCTACAAGTATGCTTTGGTGTATAGGTCTTATGGTCTTTGGAATGCTATTGGACTCTTGGAGGGATAAGTCACATGGTCTTTTGAATGCTATGCAAGGAGGGGGCTATTGGACTACCCGAGGGACCAAAATAGGTAGCGCGTTAACGCGCTGTCTCTTTTGGTCTCTCATGCAATTCTAGAGCATAAACAGGATTGTCTTTGAATTTGACCTTCTTTACCATGGTCACTACCTAGATGCCTATGGTCTACAAGGTTTTGTAAAATTTTTCCTCTTATCTCTATGCTTGAACATTGGACTTGCCGGACTTGCACTCGCTCATTTGTTTTGTGAACTTTCATCCATTCAAGAGTTGAATATCACTTGAATGTCTCACATGGGGGAGGGTCTTGGACTACTACCTGGGGCAGCAAAAGAGGTAGCACGTTAACATGCTACCTCTTTTGCTACCCTAGGCAGTCCAAGTTCCCCTCCCTTGCATGGCTCTGGGTAACTCTAGCAACCGCGGGCATTGGGACACATAGCTGCATTAGAGAGCATGTTTCCATCTATGGCAGCACAAGGGGAAGAGTTGGAGATGGCACCAATAATCTAGGGACAAAAAGCATGATGTGCTTTCCTATTCAAAGAGAGATACTGATTTAGATTGGCATGTTTTGTTCTCTTCAACTTTGTTTCTATTGCGGCTCGATTGAGATGAACATGTTTCTTAAAGGAAGATGGATTGGTGGATTGGCCTTTGCAAGCACGCTTCAATTTCGCTGAAGAACTTCGCCGCTTGGCCTTTGCAAGCGTAGATGCCTTAAGAAAGAGCAACAAGCATTTGCAAGCATAGATGCCTCGTATAATATGGTTTGTAGAAAAGCTTGCTTATGATATGGATTCACGGATTGGAACAAAAAGAGGGAGGTGCAGATATGGTTCATAGAAAATGAGTTGTAAACTTTGTATTGAAGGACATGGTGAAGCGACAACCAGTGAGGCATTTTCACATGACTTCATGACAGTCCAATCCTGTAGGCAAAAGGTTAAACGAAATAGTACATGAAACATTGATAGCTAGCTCTTGTTGTGATTTGAGTGGACATTGAGGGCAAAAAATGGAGGCGAAGCAAGAATTGTATGAATGTTCTTAGATTTTGTGAATGTAGTAAAATGAAGCTATCTTAGATTTGTGAAGTTATCTCAGATCCCCGAGTTGTAAACCTATGAAAAGCCGGTTGGTAGGCTTTAGAATATGGGCACATACTATAAATTTTGATGGCAAGGCCAAGGTGAGACCAGAGAGAAATGAAATGATATGTCGAATTGCCATATAGAGTAACTACTACACAACCAAGTCAATAAAAAACCTATGAACACCATCAAGTCCTAAGCTATCAGCCAAGGTGAGAGGACTAGACAACTACCACCAAGCAACGCAAGCAAAATGGAGTAAGGAAACAAAATGGAGCAAGCAAAGGTCATGAAGAGCCTGAAGTCTACATAGAAGTCTACGCAAAAGTCTATGTAGAAGCCAGCAAAGGGAAGCATACTCAGAGTCATACGATCATATTAAGTTTGAAATAGTTAAAACCTCCAGCACAGAAACTAGAATATGTCGAGTAAAGAACGAAACTTGAGAAAACATAAAGAAAGGCATAACGAACGGAATGGAGCTTCCATAGCCAACAACCTCTCTCATGGTTTTCCCTTATCCTCTCTCACAGTTTTCCCTTATGCTGCCTTTTCCTTTCTCACAGTTTTTCCCTATGTAAGCACAAGATGATGATTGGCAACATACTCACTCGATGAACAAGATGATGATTGCCTTTTCACTTCTCTCGTATTACTTATCCTGGACTGCCTAGGGCAACAAAAGAGGCAATGCATTAACGCACTGCCTCTTTTGCTGCCCCAGGCAGTCCAAGTGCCACCACCGTGAGCCACCTCACTTCATATCTCTTTCCTGCTTGCATTCTTACCGTTACGCTTGCATTCTTATGATTTGCCTCCCTAGGCTATGGTCATTGAATTTCTGAAGAGAAAAGAGGAGTACTTACCTCAAAAGCTCTTTGCTCGTTGAAGTTTGTTGAAGGCCGCAAGGAGGTCGACATCATTAAACTATTGAGCGTGGCTCTTGGACTAGTAGGCACCTCGAAAAGGAAGGAGTCGATGTCGCTAAACTTTTTAACTGTGGGAAGATGAGAGGGCAGGAATGGAAGGGGGTGGGGAGTGTTGGAGGAGTGTCAAGAGCATTTGGGGGAAGCATTTGGGGGAGGAGATGGAAGCATTAGGGAGGGACCTGTCAGGAGATCCTTCCAACCAACTCCTTGGTTTGCTTTCATTTCAAGCCTGGATAGAAAGAGAGAGAAAATTATTTCCAGCTTGGATAGAAAGAGAGAGAGAATCTAACCCAACCCACCACGCCCTTTCTCATAATATCTCCAGATTTGCAAGATAGCATGGTGATTTTTCAAGATACAATGGTGGCAATTCTGTAGTAATGATTTTGCAGGCGATGGCAGGCCTAGCCTTTATAGAGATGATTTTTGAGGGATTTTGCAGGTCTGGTCATTATTAGACGGCAGGAGAAGACATGGAGAAGACGTGGGTATGGGTAATGCCAGAAACCGCATAACCCTTGTAATAGTGAGGAGAACACCTTGTAATGACTCATGATGGAAATAGTAATATTGCTCGTTCATGCAAATGTGAAGTAAACTAAGACATTTTGATAGTTTTCATTTTAGATATGGATTTAAAAATACTACTCATTCTAACTATTGCTAGTAAAATATAGTAATTATAAATCTTTAACTTTTTCTTGATATTTTAGTCTTTCAATACCAATATATAAATTTGAAAGTTACTTCTCTTTTTATTCATTTATATTAAATGTACACCCTTACTGAATGAAATGCATGGAGGCATCATTCAAGTTACTATCTGCATGAAGGCATCTTGTTCAAAGATTACCATTATTCTAAACAAATAAACACATATTGTTCAATAAAGACTTGTAGTTAAACGAACACCTTGGATGCTAATTGTGACATCTCTACCAACTTTTCAGTAGTAATCCATTTGCATTTGACACTTACAGAGACGAACTTGCTTCTTCTCTTCTCTCCCATAATCCCTCTCAGTGGATCTTTCAACACTTCTCTTTGCTCCATTCTCTTCGGTCTCCAACACATCTATGCCATTTCTTCTTTTGCCTCCTTGCTTCTGAACCCTTTGTGTAGCTAGCTTTTCTCTTGTTCTTTGGTTGGTGTTCTCTGGTGCTACATCTTGGCTTTTGCATTTGAATCATGCCTTTCTCAGTTTTCATTCGCTTTGGAGAACACGAATCATTGACCATTCATTTTGACACTCCTTTCCTGGAGGTTTCATTGGTGGAGCTTAAGGAACACTTTCACATTGAGAACGAGGACATTGAGCTGCATCAAGAAATCGGAATAGATGAGCTTGCCATTGTACTTCCAATGGTGAACTTAGAGGATGGTCAGAAAGGGTTCGAGATTAGTGGCAGCCAACAATCAACCTTAAGAGTTCACATGCCCTATAAGAGAGGTACTCATGGTGACTTTATGAATCGTGAACTGAATAGTGTGGTTTCACTTATAGAGAGGATGCCTTTGAATAGTTCTCTTCATGTTGCACTCAAATCTATAGTTCGGGTGGAGAAGGTTACTGAGCTTCCTCTAACTTATGATGGATATATTGTCTTCGAACTTCCACCTATGCCTAAGGGTTCACCAATGTCTGGAATGGAACAGAATGCCGATGGCCATGTTTGGACAAAATATTCCACATGTTCGCAAGACTGCTTCAATGGTGTTGTGAGGATGAGTAGATGTTTAGGTTATTTGAGATGTTGTAATTTGGATTGTCCTTTCCTTGAACGAATGGGAGTTTTAAATGATACACAATGGAAAGGAAAGCTTAGGAGACCTCCTCTACCTGGTCCCATTGATCCATCCTTGGGGTCACTTGTGTGTAAGCATTGTGATGCAATACGAGAGTGTGTTTACCTATGCAGTGCTATTATATATTATTGCTTTCCCCATGAATGAGTGAAGACAATCAGATGCGCAGTGCATGTGGGTTTCTATGACCATCCAGTTGAAAAAGGTAGAAGTCAAGCAAAGGAAATGCAAGTAGAGGATCTCATTTCAATGCATGCTAGGTTGAATGGAAATTCCTCTTGCAAAAATATCGAGGTATTTGTGGCATAAGACCTTGTGATGGAGATGATGCTAGCAAAGGATGCGGTTGTTGTGGAGCCACTAGATGATCAAAAGTTCGAAGAAGTGCTTGAAACCATTACACCAATGACCTAGAGAAGGAGGCTTCAGAGAGTGGTACAGAGCGCAAGAAGTGAGGCTAAAGGAGGGGATGGTGGAATGAATTCAATACTTGATTTAAAGAGGGGATGCAAATATCCATACCTACAAAGTATCCTATTTCCTAAACAATTGTAAGATAAACAACAACCACATATCTTCAAAATGTCAACCATTGGTCCAGGATCAGGAGTTGATCTAGTGAATCGCATGTGGCCTGGTGGAAGTTTGGGATCACAATGGGTTCATTTTGACCATGTGCATCGAGTGAGGGGATGGTCAACAATGGGTGCTCATGTGTATGACCCATTCATAAGGGAACTGCTAACTATAGCAATATGTGAATTCAAGGTGGAGGATAACCATGCTCAGGTTCGATTCTGGGAGCTACCCAACAATACAATGGAGAAGAATAGTTTTAAAAAACCTGAATTCCATAAATTCATGGCAGATGGAGCAGGAGCAAATTGGCTAGCTGTCCGCACTATTTACAATAGTGGACCTGAAAATGTGATGGATGGTAGAGAAAGAACTTGTGTTTTCCATTGGGAGATGAGCATGGTTGAGCACACCAGACGATGCATTAAGCCACAATTTGAGGAGGAGCATAAAGTTCTATGTCGGAAGTGGAGAGAGGCAACAACTTCAACTTCTATAGACCAATGTAAACAAACATTGAATTTGTATTGGTCCCCAATTCATGTGAAGGAGGGTGAGCTACTGACATTGCATACATGGCTTGCTTGGTGGGATGTTAGAGTCAACCAGTGGGGGGGAATGTTCTTGTGGCAAGAAGAGCACTCTGGATTTGCTCTTACAGTGAACCTTTCAGAGACAAAACATTCTAGCATGAGAGCAACACATGGATATGTAAAACACATAACATTGTATGATGCTAATGCATCAGATCTTGCAATGAGTGTCCTTCACTACAATGCCTTTATGAATGGAAGACACTTGGGTACATGACTGAGTTTGGATGCTCTTCGGCAAAGAATACTTGATGGTAGTGGGTCTGGTAAAGGGGACAAAAATATGCTTGTGGATTTATCACACACAGTGATTGAAGAGGCTAGGATACAATCTCTTGAGATGAATAGGCCAGTAACAGAACCGATGAGCATAAGAAGAAAGAGGGGTTCAAAATGTTCAACATTGGTCCATGCAAATGATAGTCATCGACCAGAATACATGACAGTGACAACAAGGAGAGTGATAGGAAAAAGAAGACACACTGATTTTAAAATCCATCACAGGACATGGTTTGTAGAGAGATAGATATTCATGAAGCCAATTGGGTGATCAGGAGAACCGAACCACATAGCGTTGTCACATGCTTTGGCTACTTGGTAGAGAGTCAGAGACAATGTGGGGCACTAATCAATTCACTTGGTAGAAGTGCAAGTTATGGTGTGCCAGCCCCTTGTTTTAAGGGAAGAAGGCAACATTCTCATGGAGTGACAGAGTAGTTTGTATGGTTTTGTAATACTTCTGTCACCCATACATGGAATGTGGATAAATCGATTCAAGGTGTTCTTGGGGTCTCTCCAGGTGTATGGAAGGTTGCAAGTGGGACATCAATGACTGTAGATGAGAGGGGTGCCCTTGTAAGGGCAGGGTTTGTATTTAATAGTGATGATTTTATTGGTGTGATGGGACCTCCTTATGCACAGTAGATCCATACACCTAGCCATATGTGCCCTTCTGATCGTGATGGAAAGCTTGTTTCATGGAGAAGTAAGTTGAATAAAGATTTCAAGGAAAGGATACACAAGGCAGTTACAAAAAATGGGGAGGTGGTGAGAGAGAACATCATTATTTCACATGAGGTGCATGTATTCCATGTTCGTACAACAGGATCAATGTCCAAGGGACTAACATATAGTGTCTCGATTTTAGAGTTTCCACATTGCACATGCCTTGATTTCACAGAAAGGGAAGCAAAAACAAGTCCCTATATGCCTTGCAAGCACATATATTTCGTGTTTATTATTGTCTAAAATGGTGCATCAGTTTATGCATCAAATTGCATTAATAAAAGTTGAATTGTTTCAAGCTCTAGGTGGTAGAAGAAACCCATCAAATATATAGTGTATGACTTGGATGCCCTTTTTTTGCATTTCCTTCAGAATCGGATAATATATGTAGGTGTGCTTCCCTGCATGAAGCTACACTAAGTTGTATCTTTTGAAGGTGGAAGAAACCCATCAAGCATTTAGTAGATAGCCTAGATGTCCTTTTTTTATATTTCCTTTGGAAGCGGATGATATATATAGGTGTGCTTCCATGTTTTGGCAATGTACGAAAAAACATTTTGTACAATCATTCCAAGGGTTGGAAGATATTTTGAAGCATCAAATTTTTATGTCAATTTTTTTTGTATGACATATGCTTTTTGTGCTATGGAGTTAATAACTTTTAGAAAAAAGGTGTCTTATGACAACATGAAGAGCATTTAATGTAATATGTTACTATTCTCATTATTGAAAGCATTCAATGTTTTATTTTATCATTACTTTTTCACAGCAAAGGAAACATGATTTGAACATGTACTTCTAGAAACATGCTAGCCAAGATGCAGGCGAGTGGGTAAGCTTTCTTGGAACATAAATTGTGAGTATTGCATGGTAATTGGCTGTCCTGGATGAATATGATGTGGTTGTTATTAAACAGATAACACCTTGCATTGTTGTTTGTCCACGCTTGCTTATTTGGCCTTGCTTGCTTTTCTTTGCTCACTTTTTGGTAATCATCATGCACACTGGATAGAACATGGTGCCTATATAATGGCCCTCTATTCATGAATACAATGCTCTTGCTGTGGGGGTTAAAGGTCACTGTGCCTTTACCCCGGTTATGTACAATACTCAAACACATATATAAATGAATGAAAAAGAAGATTAGGGTGTCCTGCACCCACCAAAACTTGTGTGGCTCTCTGTTTCTCTCTCTCCCTCTTCCGTTCTTGCTTCCGTTGAAAGCACTCTCAACTGGTATCAGAGCCCGAGTGATCTAGCTGAGCGTGCGTGAATGCTTAGAAGCTCAGCAGCTCTGTGGGAGGAAGGAGAAGCTCTGTGGGAAGCTTTGTGGGTGACTTTACTTGCATCCGAGTGTTCAGAGACCTTGGAGGAACCTTTGGAAAAGTCAATTTGGTTTTGCAAAGTGGTTTTGAGAGCGTGTTAAGTGTTTTCAAAGAAAAAGTCATTTTTTGAGCTTTTCCCTGTTCCATTCGATGACAGAGACTCCGTATTGACTTATAGAGGCAACTATTGCTTGCTTTTGGTGTCCACTTCACTTCAGGAGCTTGGAAACACCTTCATTCTTGAATCTGGGATCATTTCATTGGATTTTTGACTCACTGTGTCAGTTTCTGCGTTTTTTAGCCCGGGTGTTAGAACTCAAGTTTGGAGCAACCATTTGCAGATCTGTCAGTTCCGGTGGACTCAAGAGGTCCTAAAACTTCTATGTTGCTCATCATTTGCACTCCGATGGAGTTTACAAACAGCTCTATTTCCAAAAACGTTTTTCAGTCCGTGTGTTGGACCCAGTGATTGAAACCACGGTTTCCAAAATTGTCTGTCCCATTGCATTCCGGACGCCCAAAAACCCCTACCTGTCAGTTCTTACGCAATTCGGTGGAGGATTTTCAGAGTTATAGATCTCTGTGTATTCGATTTCGTCTCTCTGTTATGCATTTTTCATTCTAAGGTTTTGAAACCTTAGATTTATGCCACATGGCAATGGATAAGTGTTGACTCCCATTTCTCACTCATCGGTTGGGATTTTGGAGTTCCAGCAGAAGAGAGATATTTGTAGATTTTCTTGCTGAGTCCTATTATCCAATGGCACCCATGTTTTGAGGCATCTCAGGTTCTATTTTCAGTAGCGGTCATTACCGTAGGACTATGATTTCTTGAGCATACCTTATGCAGATCACTCTGGTTGCAGTTTGAGCAGTGTGCGCTCATTTGTGGTGTGCATTGGGTTGCATTGGATGATTTATAGGCCATTTGGATGCATTGCGGTCCTTATTGGATGCGCTGATAGGCCCAAATTGCCTTGTGGGATGCTATTTTTTATGGATGCTTTGCACATGGATGCTATATTATGCTGAGGGACAGATTTGACACATTGCAGGTGATGCACTGATAGTGCTATGCTCTCTTGGATGAGATATTATTAATGCATATGCCAGTGGACGGTGTTTATGCTTGAGTCATGGCATTTTGGATTGCCATTGCAGTTGGCATTTTCTTTTGGGCCAGATTTGCTCATATGGATGCTTAGTATATGCACATGAGTCAGATGCTTTGAGACATGAGTTTTGGTGATATTTCACTCTATTGTGCATACACATTTGGGTGCACCTGGTATTTGGTGTGATTCTCTCTTGTAGGCACTAGCATTTGGGATTTTTGCTTCATTTGCATCATGACATCCTCTTCCATGTCTGAAAAGGAGTTTTTTAGCATTAAAAAGTTTGATGGGATAAACTTTTCTTTGTGGAAAGAACAAATAAGGGATGTGCTTATTCAAAAGAAGCAGATTAAACGCTTGGTAGGGATTGAAGCTAAGCCTGCAAATATGTCTGAGGATGATTGGAATGAGTTGGATGCATTAGCAAAATCTACTATTAGACTTCATCTTGCAGAGTCAGTTTATTTCACAGTAGTAAATGAGTAGACTACAAAAGATTTGTGGAAGAAATTGTGTGCCACTTATGAAAATGAAACTGCCTCTAATAAAGTTTACCTCATGAAGAGGTTGTTTGAGCTGCAAATGAAGGAAGGGGTCTCCATTGCTTCTCACTTGAATGAATTCAATATTATTTTCAGCCAGCTTCAAGCTCAGAAGATGAATTTTGATGCAGAGACTAAGGCAATATTTCTCTTATGTTCATTGCCATCCTCATGGGATACCTTCCATACAGCTGTCAGTAAATCTACACCTGGTGGAGTACTGAAATTTGATGATGTTGTGGGTATCTTGTTGGCCGAGAAGATTAGATGGAAGTCTATGGACGGCAAAAAGAAGGATGCAGCCTTAAATGTGCAAAGGGGCAGATCACAGTTCAGGGGGAAGTCCCAAGAAAGAGGGAAGTCTCGTAGCAAATTCAGGGCACGGAACATTGAGTGTTACCACTGTGGCAAGAAGGGCCATATGAAAAAGGATTGCTATAAGCTGAAAAGAGAGCAAAAGGATAAGAAAAAGAATGCAAATTGGGGTGCAAATCAAAAGGAAGAGAGTCCAAGGGAGGACAAAGGAAAAGTGAAGATCGAGGAGATCAATGCAGTCACACATAATAGTGACAATGACGTTCTCTTCATGTCTAGTTTATCTACAGAGTTGCTTACCACTTCAGATGATGCATATTCCCAGGATTGGATTTTGGATTCTGGTGCTTCATTCCATGTTACTCCCCATAGGGAATGGTTCTCCACTTATGACAGTGGAAAGACAAGTTGTGTGCATCTAGGAAATGACTATGCATGTGACATAGTGGGAGAAGGTGACATAAAGTTTTCTTTTGCAAATGGGTCTGCATTTGTTTTGAAACATGTGAGACATGTGCCTAAGCTGACCAAGAGTCTTATTTCAGTTGGTCAACTAGATGATGCTGGTTTTCACACCACTTTTGGCTTTCAGAGTTGGAAAATTTAGAAGGGCTCTATGCTTTTGGCCACGGGTGCCAAGTGTGGGACTTTGTATCCCTTACATGTATCAAGGGTATTTGATCATGTTGTTGCAATAACCGAGCAGCCAAGCACTTCTTTGTGGCATTGCAGGTTGGGGCACATGAGCCAGAATGGAATGAAACTCTTATGCCATT